>NW_024060321.1:0-25729 GCF_016432855.1 Salvelinus namaycush
CTGCCTCCATACCTGTGTAGCATGTTTCTACCTGTACCACATCCTGCTCCATACCTGTGTAGATCAATCTACTCTGTACCACATCCTGCTCCATACCTGTGTAGACAATCTACCCTGTACCACATCCTGCTCCATACCTGTGTAGCATCAATCTACTCTGTACCACATCCTGCTCCATACCTGTGTGCATGTTTCTACTCTGTACCACATCCTGCTCCATACCTGTGTAGCATGTTTCTACCCTGTACCACATCCTGCTCCATACCTGTGTAGAATCAATCTACTCTGTACCACATCCTGCTCCATCCCTGTGTAGAATCAATCTACTCTGTACCACATCCTGCTCCATCCCTGTGTAGCATCAATCTACTCTGTACCACATCCTGCTCCATACCTGTGTAGAATCAATCTACCCTGTACCACATCCTGCTCCATACCTGTGTAGCATGTTTCTACTCTGTACCACATCCTGCTCCATACCTGTGTAGAATCAATCTACTCTGTACCACATCCTGCTCCATACCTGTGTAGAATCAATCTACTCTGTACCACATCCTGCTCCATACCTGTGTAGCATGTTTCTACTCTGTACCACATCCTGCTCCATACCTGTGTAGAATCAATCTACTCTGTACCACATCCTGCTCCATACCTGTGTAGCATGTTCCTACCCTGTACCACATCCTGCTCCATACCTGTGTAGAATCAATCTACTCTGTACCACATCCTGCTCCATACCTGTGTAGAATCAATCTACTCTGTACCACATCCTGCTCCATACCTGTGTAGCATGTTTCTACTCTGTACCACATCCTGCTCCATACCTGTGTAGCATGTTTCTACTCTGTACCACATCCTGCTCCATACCTGTGTAGAATCAATCTACTCTGTATCACATCCTGCTCCATACCTGTGTAGCATGTTTCTACCCTGTACCACATCCTGCTCCATACCTGTGTAGCATGTTTCTACCCTGTACCACATCCTGCTCCATCCCTGTGTAGAATCAATCTACCCTGTACCACATCCTGCTCCATACCTGTGTAGAATCAATCTACTCTGTACCACATCCTGCTCCATACCTGTGTAGCATGTTTCTACTCTGTACCACATCCTGCTCCATACCTGTGTAGAATCAATCTACTCTGTACCACATCCTGCTCCATACCTGTGTAGCATGTTTCTACTCTGTACCACATCCTGCTCCATACCTGTGTAGCATGTTTCTACTCTGTACCACATCCATGCTCCATACCTGTGTAGCATGTTTCTACTCTGTACCACATCCCTGCTCCATACCTGTGTAGAATCAATCTACTCTGTACCACATCCTGCTCCATACCTGTGTAGAATCAATCTACTCTGTACCACATCCTGCTCCATACCTGTGTAGAATCAATCTACTCTGTACCACATCCTGCTCCATCCCTGTGTAGAATCAATCTACTCTGTACCACATCCTGCTCCATACCTGTGTAGAATCAATCTACCCTGTACCACATCCTGCTCCATACCTGTGTAGAATCAATCTACTCTGTACCACATCCTGCTCCATACCTGTGTAGCATGTTTCTACCCTGTACCACATCCTGCTCCATACCTGTGTAGAATCAATCTACTCTGTACCATAACCTGCTCCATCCCTGTGTAGAATCAATCTACTCTGTACCACATCCTGCTCCATACCTGTGTAGAATCAATCTACTCTGTACCACATCCTGCTCCATACCTGTGTAGCATGTTTCTACCCTGTACCACATCCTGCTCCATACCTGTGTAGAATCAATCTACTCTGTACCACATCCTGCTCCATCCCTGTGTAGCATGTTTCTACACTGTACCACATCCTGCTCCATACCTGTGTAGCATGTTTCTACCCTGTACCACATCCTGCTCCATACCTGTGTAGAATCAATCTACTCTGTACCACATCCTGCTCCATACCTGTGTAGCATGTTTCTACCCTGTACCACATCCTGCTCCATACCTGTGTAGAATCAATCTACTCTGTACCACATCCTGCTCCATACCTGTGTAGAATCAATCTACTCTGTACCACATCCTGCTCCATACCTGTGTAGCATGTTTCTACTCTGTACCACATCCTGCTCCATACCTGTGTAGCATGTTTCTACCCTGTACCACATCCTGCTCCATACCTGTGTAGAATCAATCTACTCTGTACCACATCCTGCTCCATACCTGTGTAGCATGTTTCTACTCTGTACCACATCCTGCTCCATACCTGTGTAGCATGTTTCTACCCTGTACCACATCCTGCTCCATACCTGTGTAGCATCAATCTACTCTGTACCACATCCTGCTCCATACCTGTGTAGAATCAATCTACCCTGTACCACATCCTGCTCCATACCTGTGTAGAATCAATCTACTCTGTACCACATCCTGCTCCATCCCTGTGTAGAATCAATCTACTCTGTACCACATCCTGCTCCATACCTGTGTAGCATGTTTCTACCCTGTACCACATCCTGCTCCATACCTGTGTAGAATCAATCTACTCTGTACCACATCCTGCTCCATACCTGTGTAGAATCAATCTACTCTGTACCACATCCTGCTCCATACCTGTGTAGCATGTTTCTACTCTGTACCACATCCTGCTCCATACCTGTGTAGCATGTTTCTACCCTGTACCACATCCTGCTCCATACCTGTGTAGAATCAATCTACTCTGTACCACATCCTGCTCCATACCTGTGTAGCATGTTTCTACTCTGTACCACATCCTGCTCCATACCTGTGTAGCATGTTTCTACCCTGTACCACATCCTGCTCCATACCTGTGTAGCATCAATCTACTCTGTACCACATCCTGCTCCATACCTGTGTAGAATCAATCTACCCTGTACCACATCCTGCTCCATACCTGTGTAGAATCAATCTACTCTGTACCACATCCTGCTCCATCCCTGTGTAGAATCAATCTACTCTGTACCACATCCTGCTCCATACCTGTGTAGCATGTTTCTACCCTGTACCACATCCTGCTCCATACCTGTGTAGCATGTTTCTACCCTGTACCACATCCTGCTCCATACCTGTGTAGAATCAATCTACTCTGTACCACATCCTGCTCCATACCTGTGTAGAATCAATCTACCCTGTACCACATCCTGCTCCATACCTGTGTAGCATCAATCTACTCTGTACCACATCCTGCTCCATACCTGTGTAGCATGTTTCTACTCTGTACCACATCCTGCTCCATACCTGTGTAGCATGTTTCTACCCTGTACCACATCCTGCTCCATACCTGTGTAGAATCAATCTACTCTGTACCACATCCTGCTCCATCCCTGTGTAGAATCAATCTACTCTGTACCACATCCTGCTCCATACCTGTGTAGCATGTTTCTACCCTGTACCACATCCTGCTCCATCCCTGTGTAGCATCAATCTACTCTGTACCACATCCTGCTCCATACCTGTGTAGAATCAATCTACCCTGTACCACATCCTGCTCCATACCTGTGTAGCATGTTTCTACTCTGTACCACATCCTGCTCCATACCTGTGTAGAATCAATCTACTCTGTACCACATCCTGCTCCATACCTGTGTAGAATCAATCTACTCTGTACCACATCCTGCTCCATACCTGTGTAGCATGTTTCTACTCTGTACCACATCCTGCTCCATACCTGTGTAGAATCAATCTACTCTGTACCACATCCTGCTCCATACCTGTGTAGCATGTTCCTACCCTGTACCACATCCTGCTCCATACCTGTGTAGAATCAATCTACTCTGTACCACATCCTGCTCCATACCTGTGTAGCATGTTTCTACTCTGTACCACATCCTGCTCCATACCTGTGTAGCATGTTTCTACTCTGTACCACATCCTGCTCCATACCTGTGTAGAATCAATCTACTCTGTATCACATCCTGCTCCATACCTGTGTAGCATGTTTCTACCCTGTACCACATCCTGCTCCATACCTGTGTAGCATGTTTCTACCCTGTACCACATCCTGCTCCATCCCTGTGTAGAATCAATCTACCCTGTACCACATCCTGCTCCATACCTGTGTAGAATCAATCTACTCTGTACCACATCCTGCTCCATACCTGTGTAGCATGTTTCTACTCTGTACCACATCCTGCTCCATACCTGTGTAGAATCAATCTACTCTGTACCACATCCTGCTCCATACCTGTGTAGCATGTTTCTACTCTGTACCACATCCTGCTCCATACCTGTGTAGCATGTTTCTACTCTGTACCACATCCTGCTCCATACCTGTGTAGCATGTTTCTACTCTGTACCACATCCTGCTCCATACCTGTGTAGAATCAATCTACTCTGTACCACATCCTGCTCCATACCTGTGTAGAATCAATCTACTCTGTACCACATCCTGCTCCATACCTGTGTAGAATCAATCTACTCTGTACCACATCCTGCTCCATCCCTGTGTAGAATCAATCTACTCTGTACCACATCCTGCTCCATACCTGTGTAGAATCAATCTACCCTGTACCACATCCTGCTCCATACCTGTGTAGAATCAATCTACTCTGTACCACATCCTGCTCCATACCTGTGTAGCATGTTTCTACCCTGTACCACATCCTGCTCCATACCTGTGTAGAATCAATCTACTCTGTACCATAACCTGCTCCATCCCTGTGTAGAATCAATCTACTCTGTACCACATCCTGCTCCATACCTGTGTAGAATCAATCTACTCTGTACCACATCCTGCTCCATACCTGTGTAGCATGTTTCTACCCTGTACCACATCCTGCTCCATACCTGTGTAGAATCAATCTACTCTGTACCACATCCTGCTCCATCCCTGTGTAGCATGTTTCTACACTGTACCACATCCTGCTCCATACCTGTGTAGCATGTTTCTACCCTGTACCACATCCTGCTCCATACCTGTGTAGAATCAATCTACTCTGTACCACATCCTGCTCCATACCTGTGTAGCATGTTTCTACCCTGTACCACATCCTGCTCCATACCTGTGTAGAATCAATCTACTCTGTACCACATCCTGCTCCATACCTGTGTAGAATCAATCTACTCTGTACCACATCCTGCTCCATACCTGTGTAGCATGTTTCTACTCTGTACCACATCCTGCTCCATACCTGTGTAGCATGTTTCTACCCTGTACCACATCCTGCTCAATACCTGTGTAGAATCAATCTACTCTGTACCACATCCTGCTCCATACCTGTGTAGCATGTTTCTACTCTGTACCACATCCTGCTCCATACCTGTGTAGCATGTTTCTACCCTGTACCACATCCTGCTCCATACCTGTGTAGCATCAATCTACTCTGTACCACATCCTGCTCCATACCTGTGTAGAATCAATCTACCCTGTACCACATCCTGCTCCATACCTGTGTAGAATCAATCTACTCTGTACCACATCCTGCTCCATCCCTGTGTAGAATCAATCTACTCTGTACCACATCCTGCTCCATACCTGTGTAGCATGTTTCTACCCTGTACCACATCCTGCTCCATACCTGTGTAGAATCAATCTACTCTGTACCACATCCTGCTCCATACCTGTGTAGAATCAATCTACTCTGTACCACATCCTGCTCCATACCTGTGTAGCATGTTTCTACTCTGTACCACATCCTGCTCCATACCTGTGTAGCATGTTTCTACCCTGTACCACATCCTGCTCCATACCTGTGTAGAATCAATCTACTCTGTACCACATCCTGCTCCATACCTGTGTAGCATGTTTCTACTCTGTACCACATCCTGCTCCATACCTGTGTAGCATGTTTCTACCCTGTACCACATCCTGCTCCATACCTGTGTAGCATCAATCTACTCTGTACCACATCCTGCTCCATACCTGTGTAGAATCAATCTACCCTGTACCACATCCTGCTCCATACCTGTGTAGAATCAATCTACTCTGTACCACATCCTGCTCCATCCCTGTGTAGAATCAATCTACTCTGTACCACATCCTGCTCCATACCTGTGTAGCATGTTTCTACCCTGTACCACATCCTGCTCCATACCTGTGTAGCATGTTTCTACCCTGTACCACATCCTGCTCCATACCTGTGTAGAATCAATCTACTCTGTACCACATCCTGCTCCATACCTGTGTAGAATCAATCTACCCTGTACCACATCCTGCTCCATACCTGTGTAGCATCAATCTACTCTGTACCACATCCTGCTCCATACCTGTGTAGCATGTTTCTACTCTGTACCACATCCTGCTCCATACCTGTGTAGCATGTTTCTACCCTGTACCACATCCTGCTCCATACCTGTGTAGAATCAATCTACTCTGTACCACATCCTGCTCCATCCCTGTGTAGAATCAATCTACTCTGTACCACATCCTGCTCCATACCTGTGTAGCATGTTTCTACCCTGTACCACATCCTGCTCCATCCCTGTGTAGCATCAATCTACTCTGTACCACATCCTGCTCCATACCTGTGTAGAATCAATCTACCCTGTACCACATCCTGCTCCATACCTGTGTAGCATGTTTCTACTCTGTACCACATCCTGCTCCATACCTGTGTAGAATCAATCTACTCTGTACCACATCCTGCTCCATACCTGTGTAGCATGTTTCTACCCTGTACCACATCCTGCTCCATACCTGTGTAGCATGTTTCTACTCTGTACCCCATCCTGCTCCATACCTGTGTAGAATCAATCTACTCTGTACCACATCCTGCTCCATACCTGTGTAGCATGTTTCTACCCTGTACCCCATCCTGCTCCATACCTGTGTAGCATGTTTCTACCCTGTACCACATCCTGCTCCATACCTGTGTAGAATCAATCTACTCTGTACCACATCCTGCTCCATACCTGTGTAGCATGTTTCTACCCTGTACCACATCCTGCTCCATACCTGTGTAGCATGTTTCTACCCTGTACCACATCCTGCTCCATACCTGTGTAGAATCAATCTACTCTGTACCACATCCTGCTCCATACCTGTGTAGCATGTTTCTACCCTGTACCACATCCTGCTCCATACCTGTGTAGCATGTTTCTACTCTGTACCACATCCTGCTCCATACCTGTATTGTGGTCTGAATGCTGTGTTTTTTATCATCCAGTGGAGCTAGCAGTACTGCAGGTCTGGCCCTCTGCAGCTGAAGACTGGCCTGCTGCACTTCCGCAATGTTGGCCTGAGAATACATATGGATGGGTTGAATCAGAGTTACTGCAATGAAATGGTGTTTGTTTCAAAAAACATCTAATCAAATCACATTTTATTGGACACACTTGCGTTTAGCAGGTGTAGCGAAATGCCCCTAGGCAACTTTATTTATTTAGCCTGGTCTTATATCTGTTTGTACTGTCCATTAGTCTGGTCTCAAAGCAAAACATATTATTTAGGTGTTTCACCTGTGCTGACCCAGGTGCTATTTAAGAGTGGCTGGCCCAGTGCTCCAGTTGTCTTGAGAGATGTGGAGGGTTAACATCTTTAGTTGGCGCTCCCTATTTTGATTTCTAGACAAGCAATTCTTTATCTGATCTTCCATGTTTTCTCTTTGCTCCACTTTTTGGTTTGATTCATGTCTAAGTTTGGAGTGGGTTTTTCTTTTGTTTACCTCTTACTGGGTGCTCATGGTGGGTGTCTTTTAGGTTCCAGTTGTTGTTGCTAGTCAACTTTCAGTGGACTCCCCCATGAGTGTCTTTCAGTGGACACCCCCATGAGTGTATTTCAGTGGACTCCCCCATGAGTGTCTTTCAGTGGACTCCCCCATGAGTGTCTTTCAGTGGACTCCCCCATGAGTGTCTTTCAGTGGACTCCCCCATGAGTGTCTTTCAGTGGACACCCCCATGAGTGTCTTTCAGTGGACACCCCCATGAGTGTATTTCAGTGGACTCCCCCATGAGTGTCTTTCAGTGGACTCCCCCATGAGTGTCTTTCAGTGGACTCCCCCATGAGTGTCTTTCAGTGGACTCCCCCATGAGTGTCATTTTGGGTTTGGTCAGTGACTCTGCAGAAAACTTTTTTGGGGGGGTTTGTCATTACTGCCGTGAGAAATTGTCTCTCGGTGTCCTACGTTGAGATAAAAAGCCTTCTTGTGGGAACACTCCAGCCCACTAAGTCTCTGGTCTATCTCCTTAACAAGATGTTGGATCAGATATGTATGAACCCTTTGTTTCAGATGGGTTCGTGTCTCTGCAGAGGGGAGATGCTGGTAAGCAGCCAGTGAAGATACTGTGAGACATGGAGGACAGCCCAGTCCTTCATGTTGGAGGGTGTTTTGTCTGACACTTCAGCAACTGGTTACAATGTGTCAGTGGAGATGTATTGAAGTTCCTTTGTATTAAGTAGAACGCCAGTCTGATCTTTTTCCTGGTTTCTTCTTGTATTTGTGAGAGATACTGACACGTTGAGCTGTCTGTTTGAACAACTTATTTTCTTTAAACTGCGTTGTTGGTTAAGGGCTTCTAAGTAAAAGCATTTCAATGTACACCTGTTGTATTCGGCGCATGTGACAAATACAATTTGATTTGATTTGCAACGGCACACCTGTCTATATAAAGGTCCCACAGTTGACAGTGCATGTCAGAGCAAAAACCAAGCCAAGGAATTGTCCTTAGAGCTCCGAGACAGGATTGTGTCGAGGAACAGATCTGGGGAAGGGTACTAAAACATTTGGAACCACCAAGACTCTTGCTAGAGTTGGCTGCCCTCCCAAACTGAGCAATCGGGGGAGAAGGGCCTTGGTCAGGGAGGTGACCAAGATCCCTATGGTCACTCTGACAGAGCTCCACAGTTCCTCTGTGGAGATGGGAGAACCTTCCAGAAGAACAACCATCTCTGCAGCACTCCACCAATCAAGCCTTTATGGTAGAGTTGCCAGACAGAAGCCACTCCTCAGGAATAGGCACACGCCCGCTTGGAGTTTCCCAAAAGGCACCTAAAGACTCTCAGACCATGAGAAATAAGATTCTCTTGTCTGATAAAACCAAGATTGAACTATTTGGCCTGAATGCCAAGTGTCACGTCTGGAGGAAATCTGACACAATCCTGTGGGGATGCTGTGGGGATGTTTTTCTGGGGCGAAGGTTCACCTTCTAACTGGACAACGACCCTAAGCACAGCCAAGACAATGCAGGAGCCCAGACTTGAACCCGATCGAACATCTCTGGAGAGACCTGAAAACAACTGTGCAGCGAGGCTCCCCATCCAACCTGACAGAGCTCGAGAGGATCTGCAGAGAAGAACTGGATAAACTCCCCAAATACAGATGTGCCAAGCTTGTAGAATCATACCCAAGAAGACTCGAGGCTGTAATCACTGCCAAATGTCCTACAACAAAGTAAAGGGTCTGAATACTTATGTAAATGTGATATTTCCTTTTAACTTTTTCTTTTTTTACTGTTTTTGCTTTGTCATTATGCGATATTGTATGTAGATTGATGAGGGGGCATAACATAGCATAACATAATATAGCATAACATAATATAGCATAGCATAACATAATATAGCATAACATAACATAATATAATATAGCATAAGCATAGCATAATATTGCATAACAGAATATAAAATAGCATAATATAGCATAGCAAAATATAGCATAACATATCGATTAGCATAGCATAATATAGCATAACATAATATTGATTAGCATAGCATAATATAGCATAACATAACAAAAATAGAATAACATAACAGAGCGTAATATAGCATTACATTAGTATATATTATATAAAATTGCATAGCATAACATAGTATAGCATAAACAGGCATAGCGTAACATAACACAAGACAGCACAACCTGTATAAAATCTTTGGTGAGTTTGTTCATCTGCTGGTTGGTGAGGTATTGTTTCCACTGTAAATAGGGAGCATTGTGTGTATCCACGTGGCATTGTGTGTTCTCCGAGCCATGGTGTGACAACACATCAGCCTCTGCTGCACCACTACCCAGCAGCCTCTGCTGCCACCTCCCAGGGTGCACCACTCCAAACTCCTTGGTCATGGAGAGGACCATCTCAGCCGACGGGAACAGATTGTTCTGGACAACGTCCTTCATCTTCCTCAGCTGGACCAGCAGGCTCAACCTGAAGAATCATATACAACCTGAAGAATCATATACAACCTGAAGAATCATATACAACCTGAAGAATCATATACAACCATAACACATACTATCAGCAGGCTCAACCTGAAGAATCATATACAACCTGAAGAATCATATACAACCTGAAGAATCATATACAACCATAACACATACTATCAGCAGGCTCAACCTGAAGAATCATATACAACCTGAAGAATCATATACAACCTGAAGAATCATATACAACCATAACACATACTATCAGCAGGCTCAACCTGAAGAATCATATGCAACCTGAAGAATCATATACAACCATAACACATACTATCAGCAGGCTCAACCTGAAGAATCATATACAACCTGAAGAATCATATACAACCTGAAGAATCATATACAACCATAACACATACTATCAGCAGGCTCAACCTGAAGAATCATATACAACCTGAAGAATCATATACAACCTGAAGAATCATATACAACCATAACACATACTATCAGCAGGCTCAACCTGAAGAATCATATACAACCTGAAGAATCATATACAACCTGAAGAATCATATACAACCTGAAGAATCATATACAACCTGAAGAATCATATACAACCTGAAGAATCATATACAACCATAACACATACTATCAGCAGGCTCAACCTGAAGAATCATATACAACCTGAAGAATCATATACAACCTGAAGAATCATATACAACCTGAAGAATCATATACAACCATAACACATACTATCAGCAGGCTCAACCTGAAGAATCATATACAACCTGAAGAATCATATACAACCTGAAGAATCATATACAACCATAACACATACTATCAGCAGGCTCAACCTGAAGAATCATATACAACCTGAAGAATCATATACAACCTGAAGAATCATATACAACCATAACACATACTATCAGCAGGCTCAACCTGAAGAATCATATACAACCTGAAGAATCATATACAACCTGAAGAATCATATACAACCTGAAGAATCATATACAACCTGAAGAATCATATACAACCATAACACATACTATCAGCAGGCTCAACCTGAAGAATCATATACAACCTGAAGAATCATATACAACCTGAAGAATCATATACAACCTGAAGAATCATATACAACCATAACACATACTATCAGCAGGCTCAACCTGAAGAATCATATACAACCTGAAGAATCATATACAACCTGAAGAATCATATACAACCATAACACATACTATCAGCAGGCTCAACCTGAAGAATCATATACAACCATAACACATACTATCAGCAGGCTCAACCTGAAGAATCATATACAACCATAACACATACTATCAGCAGGCTCAACCTGAAGAATCATATACAACCATAACACATACTATCAGCAGGCTCAACCTGAAGAATCATATACAACCATAACACATACTATCAGCAGGCTCAACCTGAAGAATCATATACAACCATAACACATACTATCAGCAGGCTCAACCTGAAGAATCATATACAACCATAACACATACTATCAGCAGGCTCAACCTGAAGAATCATATACAACCATAACACATACTATCAGCAGGCTCAACCTGAAGAATCATATACAACCTGAAGAATCATATACAACCATAACACATACTATCAGCAGGCTCAACCTGAAGAATCATATACAACCTGAAGAATCATATACAACCATAACACATACTATCAGCAGGCTCAACCTGAAGAATCATATACAACCATAACACATACCATCAGCAGGCTCAACCTGAAGAATCATATACAACCATAACACATACTATCAGCAGGCTCAACCTGAAGAATCATATACAACCATAACACATACTATCAGCAGGCTCAACCTGAAGAATCATATACAACCATAACACATACTATCAGCAGGCTCAACCTGAAGAATCATATACAACCATAACACATACTATCAGCAGGCTCAACCTGAAGAATCATATACAACCATAACACATACTATCAGCAGGCTCAACCTGAAGAATCATATACAACCATAACACATACTATCAGCAGGCTCAACCTGAAGAATCATATACAACCTGAAGAATCATATACAACCATAACACATACTATCAGCAGGCTCAACCTGAAGAATCATATACAACCTGAAGAATCATATACAACCATAACACATACTATCAGCAGGCTCAACCTGAAGAATCATATACAACCATAACACATACTATCAGCAGGCTCAACCTGAAGAATCATATACAACCATAACACATACTATCAGCAGGCTCAACCTGAAGAATCATATACAACCATAACACATACTATCAGCAGGCTCAACCTGAAGAATCATATACAACCATAACACATACTATCAGCAGGCTCAACCTGAAGAATCATATACAACCATAACACATACTATCAGCAGGCTAAACCTGAAGAATCATATACAACCATAACACATACTATCAGCAGGCTCAACCTGAAGAATCATTTACAACCATATTAACCATACACAACCATATTAACCATATTAACCATATTAACTAGGGATGCATGATATATCGGTGAACATATCTGAATCGGCCGATATTAGCTAAAAATGCCCACATCGGTATCGGCCCAATGTCTAGTTTAACGGCGATGTGCAAAACCGATGTCAAAGCTGACGTGCATACCTATATAACGTAGGTACAGGACGTAATGACGCCACGTAAAATGTTGCTCTACACGTGCAACACAGCATTCCTAACCTAGCCCACAATGTCTGCGGTGTGGATCGAGCAGTCAACAAGTCCAGCAGTCATTTGAAAGAGTAAGAAAATTTCAGCGAGACAACTCAAAGGCGAAATGGAATTCAGTGCCCATGACAATCAAACGTTCTCTGTTGTGGGTGATGTTGGCTTTCGCGACTGGTCGAGCACCGGTACACACTACCAATTGCACTATTTTTCAGATGTTGCCCTACCGGAGTTACACAGTAATAGCGTCACTGCTATTAGCTTCATGACATACATACTATGGAACGCTGTTTGGGTCTTTGCGTGTCAAAAAAGCTACACGTCAAATAACACTATTTGAAAATAACACTATTTGACACATCAAATTGCACAGTTCTATTATCGAATTTTGTGTGTGCTGAATTTGCAAGTGCAAGCCAAGTGCCACCACTACTATCAGTAGCACTGTCAAAGCTGTACAAAAAAAGTCTGCAAACAAGCAAACACCGAACGATGTGTTTACAATACCGCGTTGGTAATAAAGCATTATTTGTTAGACCGCAACTTCTGGGGTAGCTAGCTTTGTACCTAGCTAGCACCAATACAACCAGCCTGAAAATAATGACCAGTAGAAACTGCAGTCATTTTCATTATTCTTAGCAATGATTTAGGAATCCTTGTGAGTAAGTATTATCTAGGTTGCCACTTGTTGTTTGCCTATTTAAATTGAACTTCAGTTCATGAAAATAAATAACTAGCCAGCTACTTAACCCTGTTGCCCAATGCTAACGTTATAAGCAGCCAGCTATCTTCATCTGGCTAGTGACGCTCGACCGGACCGTGTTATATGTTGTGAAGCTAGCCACAATAAGGATTAGGCACAATAGTGGAATTTGCGGTTTGCCTTCAAAATAAAAGTACCTATTTGAAAGTGATGCAGAAGGTTACAATTGGTGGAATCATGCCATATTTCAACGAGATAATGTTAAACAAGGTTGGAATGTGAAGCAATGAAATGGGGTATCAGTCTACTCGGTGACAACCACAGAACACAACTGTGAAGAGCTTACGCAAATATTAGCATTGTAGCTCTTATTTTATTTTAGTCAAATAAACAAATTATTGTCTTTTGTTGATTTTATATAACATTCCAACCTCGTTTACCATGATCTATTGAATTATGGCATAATTACACTATTTTGTATTCATTTGCGTCACTGTCAATTATATACTCTTATTTTGAAGGCTAACTGCAAAGTCCACTATTGTGGCTAATCCTTATTGTGGCTAGCTTCACATAGATGGGTCTGACCACCATTAATCAAATAAGAACTGTCTTATAAATTAGGGTTATTTTAGATGATAACACCTAGCTATATAGTTAGCTAGCTAACTATAGCTACTGAAACAGATTGTCGTTTTGCTATGTTTTTGGGGAAGAACATTGTTTGCATCCATGAGCTAGCTAGCTTTTTTTATGACCAGCACTGTAGGAGCGCCAGACAACTTTACCAGCATCATATCGTACGTATCGATGAACCGTTGTGACGTGAAATACGAGTGATAGTGTAATCAAAGTCTATTAATAACTACGTAAAAAATGTATGAACGCGTTACATTATGTGACGTGCAGTCATATTCAGTTCCTGATTGGTCAACAAGCTTATTTGACGCACAAAGACCCAAACGGCGTTCTATGGAAATCCTGGTTGAGAAACGACTGCACAAATGAACAACCAAACAGCACAGCAAGTAAGTGAAATAAATAGGTTTTGATGATGTTTTACTGGTAATGGGGACATACGTAAATGCCAACAAAATAACTTTTTGGTCAGTGTGGTGTGTGTGTAACCTTTATTTAACTAGGCAAGTCAGTTAAGAACAAATTCTTATTTACAATGACGGCCTACCCCGGCCAAACCCGGACGACGCTGGGACAATTGTGCGCCGCCCTATGGGAGTCCCAATCACGGCCGGATGTGATACAGCATGGATTCGAACCAGGGACTGTAGTGAATCTTCTTGCACTGAGATGCAGTGCCTTAGACCGCTGTGTCCATGTGTGTGTGTAACTGTTTAACTGTACTAGAATGCTTAAAAGGACACTTTTTTTTTTACATCGGTTATCGGTATAGGGTTTTTTTGGCAAGGAAAATATCGGATATCGGTATCAGCCAAAAATGTTAAATCGGTGCATCACTAATACTAACCATACACAACCATATTAACCATATTAACCATACACAACCACATTAACCATATTAACCATACACAACCACATTAACCATATTAAACATACACAACCACATTAACCATATTAAACATACACAACCACATTAACCATATTAAACATACACAACCACATTAACCATATTAAACATACACAACCACATTAACCATATTAAACATACACAACCACATTAACCATATTAAACATACACAACCATATTAACCATATTAACCATACACAACCACATTAACCATATTAAACATACACAACCATATTAACCATATTAAACATACACAACCACATTAACCATATTAACCATACACAACCACATTAACCATATTAAACATACACAACCACATTAACCATATTAAACATACACAACCACATTAACCATATTAAACATACACAACCACATTAACCATATTAACCATACACAACCACATTAACCATATTAAACATACACAACCACATTAACCATATTAACCATACACAACCACATTAACCATATTAAACATACACAACCACATTAACCATATTAAACATACACAACCACATTAACCATATTAAACATACACAACCACATTAACCATATTAACCATACACAACCACATTAACCATATTAAACATACACAACCATATTAACCATATTAACCATATTAACCATACACAACCACATTAACCATATTAAACATACACAACCACATTAACCATATTAAACATACACAACCACATTAACCATATTAAACATACACAACCATATTAACCATATTAAACATACACAACCACATTAACCATATTAAACATACACAACCACATTAACCATATTAACCATACACAACCACATTAACCATATTAACCATACACAACCACATTAACCATATTAACCATATTAAACATACACAACCACATTAACCATATTAACCATATTAACCATACACAACCACATTAACCATATTAAACATACACAACCACATTAACCATATTAACCATAAACCTAGTGGTTAGAGCGTTGGGCCAGTAACTGAACGGTTGCTGGATCGAATCCCCGAGCTGACAAGGTAAAACATCTGTCGTTCTGCCCTTCTGTCGTTCTGCCACTGTTCCCCGATAGTGTCACGTTCCTGACCTGTTTTCCTTTGTCATGTATTTGTTTTAGTTGGTCAGGGCGTGAGTTGGGTGGGTTGGTCTAGGTTTGATTTTCTATGTTGGGAGTTTGTGTTCGGCCTGGTATGATTCTCAATCAGAGACAGCTGTGAATCGTTGTCCCTGATTGAGAATCATACTAAGGCAGCCAGGGTTTCACTTGTGTTTTGGTGGGTGTTTGTTCCTGTGACAGTGTTTGGGCCACACAGGACTGTTTCAGGTTAGTCACGTTTGTTGGGTTTTGTAATTTGTAGTGTTTGTTGTTTTTCCATTAAAACATGAATACTTACCACTCCGCATCTTGGTCCGATCCATGCTCCTCCTCGTCTGAGGAGGAGAACGACTACGACAGCCGTTACAGAAACACCCACCAAAACAGGATCAAGCGGAGTGGAGAAGGAAGGCAGGAACAACAGCAATGGGGAAAAGAGGAATGGACTTGGGAGGAAATCCTAGACGGTAAAGGACCCTGGGCAGAGCCAGAGGAGTGTCGCCGCCCCAAAGCGGAGCTGGAGGCAGCGAAAGCGGAGAGGAGGTATTACGAGGCGAAAGCAAGGCAGAGCGGCTGGAAGCCCGAGAGGCTCACCCAAACATTTCTTGGGGGGGGGCTAAGAGGTAGTGGGCCGAGGGCAGGTAGGAGACCTGCGCCCACTTCCCAGGCTAACCGTGGAGTGAGAGGGCGTAGTACTGGTCAGACACCGTGTTATGCGGTGGAGCGCACGGTGTCCCCAGTACGCGTGCTTAGCCCAGTGCGGGCTATTCCACCTTGCCGCACTGGGAGGGCTAGGTTGGGCATCGAGCCGGGTGCCATGAAGCCGGCCCAACGTATCTGGCCTCCAGTACGTCTCCTCGGGCCGGCGTACATGGCACCAGCCTTACAGGTGGTGTCCCCGGTTCGCCTGCATAGCCCAGTGCGGGCTATTCCACCTCGCCGCACTGGCAGGGCTACGGGGACCATTCAACCTGGTAAGGTTGGGGAGGCTCGGTGCTCAAGAGCGCGTGTCCTCCTTCACGGTCCGGTATATCCGGCGCCACCTTCCCACCCCAGCCCTGTACCATCAGTGCCGACACCACGCACCAGGCTTCCAGTGCGTTTCCAGAGCCCTGTTCCTCCTCCACGCACTCTCCCTGTGGTGCGTGTCTCCAGCCCAGTGCCTCCAGTTCCGGCACCACGCACCAGGCCTACTGTGCGCCTCAGCAGGTCAGAGTCGGCCGTCTGCCCAACGCCGCCTGCGCTGCTTGCCTGCTCAGCGCTGCCTGAACTGTCTGCCTGCCCAGCGTGGTCTGAACTGTCTGCCTGCCCAGCGCTGCCCGTCTGTCCCGAGCCTTCAGAGCCGTCCAGCCAGGACCAGCCAGAGCCGTCCAGCCAGGACCAGCCAGAGCCGTCCAGCCAGGACCTGCCAGAGCCGTCCAGCCAGGACCTGCCAGAGCCGTCCAGCCAGGACCAGCCAGAGCCGTCCAGCCAGGACCAGCCAGAGCCGTCCAGCCAGGACCTGCCAGAGCCGTCCAGCCAGGACCTGCCAGAGCCGTCCAGCCTGGACCAGCCAGAGCCGTCCAGCCAGGACCAGCCAGAGCCGTCCAGCCAGGACCAGCCAGAGCCGTCCAGCCAGGACCAGCCAGAGCCGTCCAGCCAGGACCAGCCAGAGCCAGCCAGCCAGGAGCTGCCAGCCAGCCAGGAGCTGCCGGAGCCAGCCGGCCAGGATCCGCCAGAGCCAGCCAGCCAGGATCCGCCAGAGCCTTCCGCCAGCCAGGATCCGCCAGAGCCTTCCGCCAGCCATGAGCAGCCAGATCTGTCAGCCAGCCATGAGCAGCCAGATCCGTCAGCCAGCCATGAGCAGCCAGATCCGTCAGCCAGCCATGAGCAGCCAGATCCGTCAGCCAGCCATGAGCCGTCCAGCCAGGATCCGCCAGAGCCGTCCAGCCAGGATCCGCCAGAGCCGTCATCCAGCCAGGATCCGCCAGAGCCAGCCAGCCAGGATCCGCCAGCCAGCCAGGATCCGCCAGAGCCAGCCAGCCAGGATCCGCCATCCAGCCAGGATCCGTCCCTCAGTCCGGAGCTGCCCCTTATCCTGGTGCTGCCCCTTATCCTGGTGCTGCCCCTTATCCTGGTGCTGCCCCTCAGTCAGGTGCTACCCCTCAGTCTGTTACTGCCCTTTGGAATAGTGGGATTGACATGGAGGGTGAAGATTGGGAGGAGGCCACGGAAGCGGGGGTTGACTATGGTGGGGTGGGGACCACGACCAGCGCCAGAGCCGCCACCGTGGACAGACGCCCACCCAGACCCTCCCCTAGACTTTGTGCTGGTGCGCCCGGAGTTCGCACCTTAAGGGGGGGGTTCTGTCACGTTCCTGACCTGTTTTCCTTTGTCATGTATTTGTTTTAGTTGGTCAGGGCGTGAGTTGGGTGGGTTGGTCTAGGTTTGATTTTCTATGTTGGGATTTTGTGTTCGGCCTGGTATGATTCTCAATCAGAGACAGCTGTGAATCGTTGTCCCTGATTGAGAATCATACTAAGGCAGCCAGGGTTTCACTTGTGTTTTGGTGGGTGTTTGTTTCCTGTGACAGTGTTTGGGCCACACAGGACTGTTTCAGGTTAGTCACGTTTGTTGGGTTTTGTAATTTGTAGTGTTTGTTGTTTTTCCATTAAAACATGAATACTTACCACTCCGCATCTTGGTCCGATCCATGCTCCTCCTCGTCTGAGGAGGAGAACGACTACGACAGCCGTTACAGATAGGCCGTCATTGTAATAAGAATTTGTTCTTAACTGACTTGCCTAGTTAAATGAAGGTTAAATTAAAAAATATTCATAATATATAACACATACACATCAGCAGGCTGAGCATACAACCACAGGGCTGAGCATACAACCATGTGTTGGAGGTTAAAGACAGATAGAGACAGACAGATGTAAGTAACAGACAGACAGAAAACAGACAGACAGAGACAGACAGACAGACAGACAGACAGATGTAACAGACAGAGACAGACAGACAGACGTAACAGACAGAGACAGACAGACAGACAGACAGACAGACAGACAGACGTAACAGACAGACAGACAGACCAGACAGACAGACAGACAGACAGACAGACAGACAGACAGACAGACAGACAGACAGACAGACAGACAGGTGTAGTACCGTGACATGGCCTGGAAGCAGGTATGAGGCACCATGTCTCTGACGTAGACCAGAGGTTGTCTCATGATGGTCTCCAGGGGTTGGTGTAGGTGGACGGGAGTAAAGCTGACGTCCAGAAGGGTATATAGACGCTTAGAGAAACTCAGACCAGAGTTATAGAGAACCATCACCTGGTCTTCCTCACTGCCTGTTAACCTGAAACCACATTAACACTTTATATTAACATCTTACTGTATGGAGAGTCTCTATGTATCTTACTGTATGGAGAGTCTCTATGTAACTTACTGTATGGAGAGTCTCTATGTAACTCACTGTATGGAGTCTCTATGTATCTTACTGTATGGAGAGTCTCTATGTATCTTACTGTATGGAGAGTCTCTATGTATCTTACTGTATGGAGAGTCTCTATGTATCTTACTGTATGGAGAGTCTTTATGTGTCTTACTGTATGGAGAGTCTTTATGTGTCTTACTGTATGGAGAGTCTCTATGTATCTTACTGTATGGAGAGTCTCTATGTAACTTACTGTATGGAGAGTCTCTATGTATCTTACTGTATGGAGAGTCTCTATGTATCTTACTGTATGGAGTCTCTATGTAACTTACTGTATGGAGAGTCTCTATGTATCTTACTGTATGGAGAGTCTCTATGTATCTTACTGTATGGAGAGTCTCTATGAATCTAACTGTATGGAGAGTCTCTATGTATCTTACTGTATGGAGAGTCTCTATGTGTCTTACTGTATGGAGAGTCTCTATGTATCTTACTGTATGGAGAGTCTCTATGTGTCTTACTGTATGGAGAGGCTATATGTATCTTACTGTATGGAGAGTCTATATGTATCTTACTGTATGGAGAGTCTCTATGTATCTTACTGTATGGAGAGTCTCTATGTATCTTACTGTATGGAGAGTCTCTATGTATCTTACTGTATGGAGTCTCTATGTATCTTACTGTATGGAGAGTCTCTATGTATCTTACTGTATGGAGAGTCTCTATGTATCTTACTGTATGGAGAGTCTCTATGTATCTTACTGTATGGAGAGTCTCTATGTATCTTACTGTATGGCGAGTCTCTATGTATCTTACTGTATGGAGAGTCTCTATGTATCTTACTGTATGGAGAGTCTCTATGTATCTTACTGTATGGAGAGTCTCTATGTATCTTACTGTATGGAGAGTCTCTATGTATCTTACTGTATGGAGAGTCTCTATGTGTCTTACTGTATGGAGAGTCTCTATGTATCTTACTGTATGGAGAGTCTCTATGTAACTTACTGTATGGAGAGTCTCTATGTAACTTACTGTATGGAGAGTCTCTATGTATCTTACTGTATGGAGAGTCTCTATGTAACTCACTGTATGGAGAGTCTCTATGTAACTTACTGTATGGAGAGTCTCTATGTATCTTACTGTATGGAGAGTCTCTATGTGTCTTACTGTATGGAGAGTCTCTATGTATCTTACTGTATGGAGAGTCTCTATGTATCTTACTGTATGGAGTCTCTATGTATCTTACTGTATGGAGAGTCTCTATGTATCTTACTGTATGGAGAGTCTCTATGTAACTTACTGTATGGAGAGTCTCTATGTGTCTTACTGTATGGAGTCTCTATGTATCTTACTGTATGGAGAGTCTCTATGTATCTTACTGTATGGAGAGTCTCTATGTATCTTACTGTATGGAGAGTCTATGTGTCTTACTGTATGGAGAGTCTCTATGTATCTTACTGTATGGAGTCTCTATGTGTCTTACTGTATGGAGTCTCTATGTGTCTTACTGTATGGAGTCTCTATGTGTCTTACTGTATGGAGTCTCTATGTATCTTACTGTATGGAGTCTCTATGTAACTTACTGTATGGAGATTCTCTATGTAACTTACTGTATGGAGTCTCTATGTATCTTACTGTATGGAGTCTCTATGTATCTTACTGTATGGAGAGTCTCTATGTATCTTACTGTATGGAGAGTCTCTATGAATCTTACTGTATGAAGAGTCTCTATGAATCTTACTGTATGAAGAGTCTCTATGTAACTTACTGTATGGAGAGTCTCTATGTAACTTACTGTATGGAGAGTCTCTATGTATCTTACTGTATGGAGAGTCTCTAAGTAACTTACTGTATGGAGTCTCTATGTATCTTACTGTATGGAGAGTCTCTATGTAACTTACTGTATGGAGAGTCTCTATGTAACTTACTGTATGGAGAGTCTCTATGTATCTTACTGTATGGAGAGTCTCTATGTAACTTACTGTATGGAGAGTCTCTATGTATCTTACTGTATGGAGAGTCTCTATGTATCTTACTGTATGGAGAGTTTCTATGTATCTTACTGTATGGAGAGTCTCTATGTATCTTACTGTATGGAGAGTCTCTATGTATCTTACTGTATGGAGAGTCTCTATGTATCTTACTGTATGGAGAGTCTATGTATCTTACTGTATGGAGAGTCTCTATGTAACTTACTGTATGGAGAGTCTCTATGTATCTTACTGTATGGAGAGTCTCTATGTATCTTACTGTATGGAGTCTCTATGTATCTTACTGTATGGAGAGTTTCTATGTATCTTACTGTATGGAGAGTCTCTATGTATCTTACTGTATGGAGTCTCTATGTATCTTACTGTATGGAGAGTCTCTATGTATCTTACTGTATGGGGAGTCTCTATGTAACTTACTGTATGGAGAGTCTCTATGTATCTTACTGTATGGAGAGTCTCTATGTATCTTACTGTATGGAGAGTCTATGTATCTTACTGTATGGAGAGTCTCTATGTAACTTACTGTATGGAGAGTCTCTATGTATCTTACTGTATGGAGAGTCTCTATGTATCTTACTGTATGGAGTCTCTATGTATCTTACTGTATGGAGAGTTTCTATGTATCTTACTGTATGGAGAGTCTCTATGTATCTTACTGTATGGAGTCTCTATGTATCTTACTGTATGGAGAGTCTCTATGTATCTTACTGTATGGGGAGTCTCTATGTAACTTACTGTATGGAGAGTCTCTATGTATCTTACTGTATGGAGAGTTTCAATGTATCTTACTGTATGGAGAGTCTCTATGTAACTTACTGTATGGAGAGTCTCTATGTATCTTACTGTATGGAGAGTCTCTATGTGTCTTACTGTATGGAGAGTCTCTATGTATCTTACTGTATGGAGTCTCTATGTAACTTACTGTATGGAGGGTCTCTATGTAACTTACTGTATGGAGTCTCTATGTATCTTACTGTATGGAGTCTCTATGTATCTTACTGTATGGAGAGTCTCTATGTATCTTACTGTATGGAGAGTCTCTATGTATCTTACTGTATGGAGAGTCTCTATGTATCTTACTGTATGGAGAGTCTCTATGTAACTTACTGTATGGAGAGTCTCTATGTATCTTACTGTATGGAGAGTCTCTATGTATCTTACTGTATGGAGAGTCTCTATGTAACTTACTGTATGGAGTCTCTATGTATCTTACTGTATGGGGAGTCTCTATGTATTTTACTGTATGCAGAGTCTCTATGTATCTTACTGTATGGAGTCTCTATGTCTCTTACTGTATGGGGAGTCTCTATGTATCTTACTGTATGGAGAGTCTCTATGTATCTTACTGTATGGAGAGTCTCTATGTATCTTACTGTATGGCGATCTTACTGTATGTTTTGAGACAGTATAACATGATTAAATCAAATCAAACTTTATTTGTCACATGCGCCGAATACAACAGGTGTAGACATTACCTTGAAATGCTTCCTGACAAGCCCTTAACCAACAATGCAGTTCAAGAAAGAGTTAAGAAAATATTTACCAAATAAACTAAAGTAAAAAATGATAAAAAGTAACACCATTAAATAACAATGAGGCTATATATATATATATATATATATATATATATATATATATATATATACGTATATAGATATATATATATATATATATATATATATATATATATACGTATATAGATACAATCTGGACCCTCTCTAAAATGATCTGCTGCAATTGTTGCAACCCCTATTACTAGCCTGTTCAACCTCTCTTTCGTGTCGTCTGAGATTCCCAAAGATTGGAAAGCGGCTGCAGTCACCCCCCTCTTCAAAGGGGGGACACTCTTGACCCAAACTGCTACAGACCTCTGTATCTATCCTACCCTGCCTTTCTAAGGTCTTCAAACGGGGGGACACTCTAGACCCAAACTGCTACAGACCTATATCCATCCTACCCTGCCTTTCTAAGGTCTTCGAAAGCCGAGTCAACAAACAGATCACCGACCAGTTCGAATCTACAACTGGCTAGGCAGTTAAGGTTGGGCGATTGTGTACAAGCCTACATCGCCCGATTGTGCCTCATAACGATCCTCGATAGTCGATTACTAGTAATAAATATATAGATATTTTTATAAGCATTCATGATTTGCGTAAATGTAATATACTAACTATTACTCTTTTTTTTAAATATGAAATGGTATTACATTTGGTGAAGAGCACATTATGACTTGTTTAGGACTCGAAACTCAACGTTTAGGACTTGAGACTTGATTCGGACTTGCCTGTCTTGACTTGGGACTTGACTTGGGGCTTGAGTGCTAAGACTTGAGACTTACTTGTTTCTTGTAAAACAATGACTTGGTCCCACCTCTGCTGTATGGAGAGCGTCTACAGTCGTGGCCAAAAGTTTTGAGAATGAAACAAACATAAATTTCCACAAAGTTTGCTGCCTCAGTGTCTTTAGATAATTTTGTCAGATGTTACTATGGAATACTGAAGTATAATTACAAGCATTTCATAAGTGTCAAAGGGTTGTATTGACAATTACATGAAGTTGATGCAAAGAGTCAATATTTGCAGTGTTGACCCTTCTTTTTCAAGACCTCTGCAATCTGCCCTGGCATGCTGTCAATTAACTTCTGGGCCACATCCTGACTGATGGCAGCCCATTCTTGCATAATCAATGCTTGGAGTTTGTCAGAATTTGTGGGTTTTTCTTTGTCCACCCACCTCTTGAGGATTGACCACAAGTTCTCAATGGGATTAAGGTCTGGGGAGTTTCCTGGCCATGGACCCAAAATATCGATGTTTTGTTACCCGAGCCACTTAGTTATCACTTTTGCCTTATGGCAAGGAGCACCATCATGCTGGAAAAGGCAATGTTCGTCACCAAACTGTTCCTGGATGGTTGGGAGACGTTGCTCTCGGAGGATGTGTTGGTACCATTCTTTATTCATGGCTGTGTTCTTAGGCAAATTGTGAGTGAACCCAGTCCCTTTGCTGAGAAGCAACCCCACACATGAATGGTCTCAGGATGCTTTACTGTTGGCATGACACAGGACTGACCTTGTCACCTTGTCTTCTCCGGACAAGCTTTCTTCCAGATGCCCCAAACAATCGGAAAGGGGATTCATCAGAGAAAATGACTTTACCCCAGTCCTCAGCAGTCCAATCCCTGTTCCTTCTGCAGAATATCAGTCTGTCCCTGATGTTTTTCCTGGAGAGAAGTGGCTACTTTGCTGCCCTTCTTGACACCAGGCTATCCTCCAAAAGTCTTCACCTCACTGTGCATGCAGATGCACTCACACCTGCCTGCTGCCATTCCTGAGCAAGCTCTGTACTGGTGGTGCCCCAATCCCGCAGCTGAATCAGCTTTAGGAGACGGTCTTGGCGCTTGCTGGACTTTCTTGGGCGCCCTGAAGCCTTCTTCACAACAATTGAACCGCTCTCCTTGAAGTTCTTGATGATCCGATAAATGGTTGATTTACGTGCAATCTTACTGGCAGGAATATCCTTGCCTGTGAAGCCCTTTTTGTGCAAATCAATGATGATGGCACGTGTTTCCTTGAAGGTAACCATGGTTGACAGAGGAAGAACAATGATTCCAAGCACCACCCTCCTTTTGAAGCTTCCAGTCTGTTATTCGAACTCAATCAGCATGACAGAGTGATCTCCAGCCTTGTCCTCGTCAACACTCACATCTTAGTTAACGAGAGAATCACTGACATGATGTCAGCTGGTCCTTTTGTGGCAGGGCTGAAATGCGGGAGAGGGACTTTGCAATTCATCTGATCACCCTTCATAACATTCTAGAGTATATGCAAATTGCCATCATACAAACTGAGGCAGCAGACTTTGTGAAAATTAATATTTGTGTAATTCTCAAAACTTTTGGCAACGACAGTATATATAGTCACTTTACAAATTACCTCGACTAACCTATAGCCCCGCACATTGACTCAGTACCCCCTGTATACAGCCTCGTTATTGTTATGTAGATGTATTGTTTTACTTATTGATTGATTTGATTTTTTTTGGGTTATTCAGTAAATATTTAATTAACTCTATTTCTTGAACTGCAATGTTGGTTAAGGGCATTTCACGGTAAAGTCTATACCTGTTGTATTCGGCACGTGATCAATAAAATTGTATTTTATTTAATATATCTTACTGTATGGAGACAGTCTCTATATATCT
>NW_024060322.1:0-25728 GCF_016432855.1 Salvelinus namaycush
AAATAGAGACATTAGATCTAGCTGTCTGTCATAATATAATAGACAGTAGATCTAGCTGCGTCTTGTCATGTATATAATAGAGACAACTAGGGGTAGTAGTCTAGCTGTTTCAATATTAGAAATAGAGGGTGTCATAATATTTAGACAGTAGATCTAGCTTGTCTCTGTGTCATATAATGAATTAGAGGCATGTTAAGATCTAGATCTTGTGTCTGACATTATATAAATTAGAGAACAGTGAGATTAGCTTGGTTTCTTCATTAATATGTATTATAGAACAGTAGATCTAGCTGGTCTGTCATATATATAGAGACAGTATATCTAGCTGGTCTGTCTAATATATAGAGACATAGATCTAGCTGGTCTGTCATAATATAGTAGAGACAGTAGATCTAGCGGTCTGTCATAATATAATAGAGACATTAGATATAGCTGGTTGCTCATAATATAATAGAGGCAGTAGATCTAGCTGGCTCTGTCATAATATAATAGAGGACAGTAGGTAGATCTAGCTGGTCTGTCATATTGTAATAGAGACATTAGATCTAGCTGGTCTGTCATAATATAATAGAGACAGTATATCTAGCTGGTCTGTCATAATATAATAGAGACAGTAGATCTAGCTGGTCTGTCATAATATAATAGAGACATTAGATCTAGCTGGTCTGTCATAATATAATAGAGGCAGTAGATCTAGCTGGTCTGTCATTATATAATAGAGACAGTATATCTAGCTGGTCTGTCATAATATAATAGAGACAGTAGATCTAGCTGGCCTGTCATAATATAATAGAGACATTAGATCTAGCTGGTCTGCCATAATGTAATAGAGACATTAGATCTAGCTGGTCTGTCATAATATAATAGAGACAGTATATCTAGCTGGTCTGTCATAATATAATAGAAGCAGTAGATCTAGCTGGTCTGTCATTATATAATAGAGACAGTAGATCTAGCTGGTCTGTCATAATGTAATAGAGACATTAGATCTAGCTGGTCTGTCATAATAAAATATAGACATTATATCTAGCTGGTCTGTCATAATATAATAGAAGCAGTAGATCTAGCTGGTCTGTCATTATATAATAGAGACAGTAGATCTAGCTGGTCTGTCATAATGTAATAGAGACATTAGATCTAGCTGGTCTGTCATAATATAATAGAGACCGTAGATCTAGCTGGCCTGTCATAATATAATAGATACTTTAGATCTAGCTGGTCTTTCATAATAAAATAGAGACATTAGATCTAGCTGGTCTGTCATAATATAATAGAGGCAGTAGATCTAGCTGGTCTGTCATTATATAATAGAGACACTAGATCTAGCTGGTCTGCCAATATTTAATAGAGACATTAGATCTAGCTGGTCTGTCATAATATAATAGAGGCAGTAGATCTAGCTGGTCTGTCATTATATAATAGAGACAGTAGATCTAGCTGGTCTGTCATAATATAATAGAGACATTAGATCTAGCTGGTCTGCCATAATGTAATAGAGACATTAGATCTAGCTGGTCTGTCATAATATAATAGAGACAGTATATCTAGCTGGTCTGTCATAATATAATAGAGACAGTAGATCTTGCTGGTCTGTCATAATATAATAGAGACATTAGATCTAGCTGGTCTGTCATAATGTAATAGAGACATTAGATCTAGCTGGTCTGTCATAATGTAATAGAGACATTAGATCTAGCTGGTCTGTCGTAATCTAATAGAGACAGTATATCTAGCTGGTCTGTCATAATATAAAAGAGACAGTAGATCTCGCTGGCCTGTCATAATATAATAGACACTGTAGATCTAGCTGGACTGTCATAATATAATAGAGACATTAGATCTAGCTGGTCTGTCATAATATACAGAGGCAGTAGATCTAGCTGGTCTGTCATAATATAATAGAGACAGTATATCTAGCTGGTCTGTCATAATATAATAGAGACAGTAGATCTAGCTGGTCTGTCATAATGTAATAGAGACATTAGATATAGCTGGTCTGTCATAATATAATAGAGACAGTATATCTAGCTGGTCTGTCATAATATAATAGAGACATTATATCTAGCTGGTCTGTCATAATATAATAGAAGCAGTAGATCTAGCTGGTCTGTCATAATGTAATAGAGACATTAGATCTAGCTGGTCTGTCATAATATAATAGAGACCGTAGATCTAGCTGGCCTGTCATAATATAATAGAGACAGTATATCTAGCTGGTCTGTCATAATATAATAGAGACAGTAGATCTTGCTGGTCTGTCATAATATAATAGAGACATTAGATCTAGCTGGTCTGTCATAATGTAATAGAGACATTAGATCTAGCTGGTATGTCATAATATAATAGAGACAGTATATCTAGCTGGTCTGTCATAATATAATAGAGACAGTATATCTAGCTGGTCTGTCATAATATAATAGAGACAGTAGATCTAGCTGGCCTGTCATAATATAATAGATACTGTAGATCTAGCTGGTCTGTCATAATAAAATATAGACATTATATCTAGCTGGTCTGTCATAATATAATAGAGGCAGTAGATCTAGCTGGTCTGTCATTATATAATAGAGACAGTAGATCTAGCTGGTCTGCCATAATATAATAGAGACAGTAGATCTAGCTGGCCTGTCATAATATAATAGATACTGTAGATCTAGCTGGTCTGTCATAATATAATAAAGACATTAGATCTAGCTGGTCTGTCATAATATAATAGAGACAGTAGATCTAGCTGGTCTGTCATAATATAATAGAGACAGTATATCTAGCTGGTCTGTCATAATATAATAGAAACAGTAGATCTAGCTGGTCTGTCATAATGTAATAGAGACATTAGATCTAGCTGGTCTGTCATAATATAATAGAGACAGTATATCTAGCTGGTCTGTCATAATATAATAGAGACAGTAGATCTAGCTGGTCTGTCATAATATAATAGAGACATTCGATCTAGCTGGTCTGTCATAATATAATAGAGACATTCGATCTAGCTGGTCTGTCATAATGTAATAGAGACATTAGATCTAGCTGGTCTGTCATAATATAATAGAGACAGTAGATCTAGCTGGCCTGTCATACTATAATAGGTACTGTAGATCTAGCTGGTCTGTCATAATATAATAGAGACATTAGATCTAGCTGGTCTGTCATAATATAATAGAGACATTATATCTAGCTGGTCTGTCATAATATAATAGAGACATTATATCTAGCTGGTCTGTCATAATATAATAGAGACAGTAGATCTAGCTGGTCTGTCATAATATAATAGAGACATTAGATCTAGCTGGTCTGCCATAATGTAATAGAGACATTAGATCTAGCTGGTCTGTCATAATATAATAGAAGCAGTAGATCTAGCTGGTCTGTCATTATATAATAGAGACAGTTGATCTAGCTGGTCTGTCATAATGTAATAGAGACATTAGATCTAGCCGGTCTGTCATAATATAATAGAGACCGTAGATCTAGCTGGCCTGTCATAATATAATAGATACTTTAGATCTAGCTGGTCTTTCATAATAAAATAGAGACATTAGATCTAGCTGGTCTGTCATAATATAATAGAGGCAGTAGATCTAGCTGGTCTGTCATTATATAATAGAGACACTAGATCTAGCTGGTCTGCCAATATTTAATAGAGACATTAGATCTAGCTGGTCTGTCATAATATAATAGAGGCAGTAGATCTAGCTGGTCTGTCATTATATAATAGAGACAGTAGATCTAGCTGGTCTGTCATAATATAATAGAGACATTAGATCTAGCTGGTCTGCCATAATGTAATAGAGACATTAGATCTAGCTGGTCTGTCATAATATAATAGAGACAGTATATCTAGCTGGTCTGTCATAATATAATAGAGACAGTAGATCTTGCTGGTCTGTCATAATATAATAGAGACATTAGATCTAGCTGGTCTGTCATAATGTAATAGAGACATTAGATCTAGCTGGTCTGTCATAATGTAATAGAGACATTAGATCTAGCTGGTCTGTCATAATATAATAGAGACAGTATATCTAGCTGGTCTGTCATAATATAATAGAGACAGTAGATCTAGCTGGCCTGTCATAATATAATAGACACTGTAGATCTAGCTGGACTGTCATAATATAATAGAGACATTAGATCTAGCTGGTCTGTCATAATATAATAGAGACATTATATCTAGCTGGTCTGTCATAATATAATAGAAGCAGTAGATCTAGCTGGTCTGTCATTATATAATAGAGACAGTAGATCTAGCTGGTCTGTCATAATGTAATAGAGACATTAGATCTAGCTGGTCTGTCATAATATAATAGAGACCGTAGATCTAGCTGGCCTGTCATAATATAATAGAGACAGTATATCTAGCTGGTCTGTCATAATATAATAGAGACAGTAGATCTTGCTGGTCTGTCATAATATAATAGAGACATTAGATCTAGCTGGTCTGTCATAATGTAATAGAGACATTAGATCTAGCTGGTCTGTCATAATGTAATAGAGACATTAGATCTAGCTGGTCTGTCATAATATAATAGAGACAGTATATCTAGCTGGTCTGTCATAATATAATAGAGACAGTATATCTAGCTGGTCTGTCATAATATAATAGAGACAGTAGATCTAGCTGGCCTGTCATAATATAATAGATACTGTAGATCTAGCTGGTCTGTCATAATAAAATATAGACATTATATCTAGCTGGTCTGTCATAATATAATAGAGGCAGTAGATCTAGCTGGTCTGTCATTATATAATAGAGACACTAGATCTAGCTGGTCTGTCATAATATAATAGAGACAGTAGATCTAGCTGGCCTGTCATAATATAATAGATACTGTAGATCTAGCTGGTCTGTCATAATATAATAAAGACATTAGATCTAGCTGGTCTGTCATAATATAATAGAGGCAGTAGATCTAGCTGGTCTGTCATAATATAATAGAGACAGTATATCTAGCTGGTCTGTCATAATATAATAGAAACAGTAGATCTAGCTGGTCTGTCATAATGTAATAGAGACATTAGATCTAGCTGGTCTGTCAATATAATAGAGACAGTATATCTAGCTGGTCTGTCATAATATAATAGAGACAGTAGATCTAGCTGGTCTGTCATAATATAATAGAGACATTAGATCTAGCTGGTCTGTCATAATATAATAGAGACATTCGATCTAGCTGGTCTGTCATACTATAATAGATACTGTAGATCTAGCTGGTCTGTCATAATAAAATAGAGACATTAGATCTAGCTGGTCTGTCATAATATAATAGAGACATTAGATCTAGCTGGTCTGCCATAATGTAATAGAGACATTAGATCTAGCTGGTCTGTCATAATATAATAGAGACAGTAGATCTAGCTGGTCTGTCATAATATAATAGATACTGTAGATCTAGCTAGTCTGTCATAATATAATAGAGCCATTAGATCTAGCTGGTCTGTCATAATGTAATAGAGACAATAGATCTAGCTGGTCTGTCAAAATATAATAGAGACATTAGATCTAGCTGGTCTGCCATAATGTAATTGAGACATTAGATCTAGCTGGTCTGTCATAATGTAATAGAGACATTAGATCTAGCTGGTCTGTCATAATATAATAGAGACAGTATATCTAGCTGGCCTGTCATAATATAATAGAGACAGTAGATCTAGCTGGCCTGTCATAATATAATAGATACTGTAGATCTAGCTGGTCTTTCATAATATAATAGAGACATTAGATCTAGCTGGTCTGTCATAATATAATAGAGACATTAGATCTAGCTGGTCTGTCATAATATAATAGAGACAGTATATCTAGCTGGTCTGTCATAATATAATAGAGACAGTAGATCTAGCTGGTCTGTCATAATATAATAGAGACATTAGATCTAGCTGGTCTGTCATAATATAATAGAGACATTCGATCTAGCTGGTCTGTCATAATGTAATAGAGACATTAGATCTAGCTGGTCTGTCATAATATAATAGAGACAGTAGATCTAGCTGGCCTGTCATACTATAATAGATACTGTAGATCTAGCTGGTCTGTCATAATATAATAGAGACATTAGATCTAGCTGGTCTGTCATTATATAATAGAGACAGTATATCTAGCTGGTCTGTCATAATATAATAGAGACAGTAGATCTAGCTGGTCTGTCATAATTAAATAGAGACATTAGATCTAGCTGGTCTGTCATAATATAATAGAGACATTAGATCTAGCTGGTCTGCCATAATGTAATAGAGACATTAGATCTAGCTGGTCTGTCATAATATAATAGAGACAGTAGATCTAGCTGGTCTGTCATAATATAATAGATTCTGTAGATCTAGCTAGTCTGTCATAATATAATAGATACTGTAGATCTAGTTGGTCTGTCATAATAAAATAGAGACATTAGATCTAGCTGGTCTGTCATTATATAATAGAGACAGTAGATCTAGCTGGTCTGTCATAATGTAATAGAGACATTAGATCTAGCTGGTCTGTCATAATATAATAGAGACCGTAGATCTAGCTGGCCTGTCATAATATAATAGATACTGTAGATCTAGCTGGTCTTTCATAATAAAATAGAGACATTAGATCTAGCTGGTCTGTCATAATATAATAGAGGCAGTAGATCTAGCTGGTCTGTCATTATATAATAGAGACACTAGATCTAGCTGGTCTGCCAATATTTAATAGAGACATTAGATCTAGCTGGTCTGTCATAATATAATAGAGGCAGTAGATCTAGCTGGTCTGTCATTATATAATAGAGACATTAGATCTAGCTGGTCTGCCATAATGTAATAGAGACATTAGATCTAGCTGGTCTGTCATAATATAATAGAGACAGTAGATCTAGCTGGTCTGTCATAATATAATAGATACTGTAGATCTAGCTAGTCTGTCATAATATAATAGAGCCATTAGATCTAGCTGGTCTGTCATAATGTAATAGAGACAATAGATCTAGCTGGTCTGTCAAAATATAATAGAGACATTAGATCTAGCTGGTCTGCCATAATGTAATTGAGACATTAGATCTAGCTGGTCTGTCATAATGTAATAGAGACAATAGATCTAGCTGGTCTGTCAAAATATAATAGAGACATTAGATCTAGCTGGTCTGCCATAATGTAATTGAGACATTAGATCTAGCTGGTCTGTCATAATGTAATAGAGACATTAGATCTAGCTGGTCTGTCATAATATAATAGAGACAGTAGATCTAGCTGGTCTGTCAAAATATAATAGAGACATTAGATCTAGCTGGTCTGTCATAATGTAATAGAGACATTAGATCTAGCTGGTCTGTCATAATATAATAGAGACATTAGATCTAGCTGGTCTGTCATAATATAATAGAGGCAGTAGATCTAGCTGGTCTGTCATAATATAATAGAGACAGTATATCTAGCTGGTCTGTCATAATATAATAGAGACAGTAGATCTAGCTGGTCTGTCATAATAAAATAGAGACATTAGATCTAGCTGGTCTGTCATAATATAATAGAGACATTAGATCTAGCTGGTCTGCCATAATGTAATAGAGACATTAGATCTAGCTGGTCTGTCATAATATAATAGAGACAGTAGATCTAGCTGGTCTGTCATAATATAATAGATACTGTAGATCTAGCTAGTCTGTCATAATATAATAGAGCCATTAGATCTAGCTGGTCTGTCATAATGTAATAGAGACAATAGATCTAGCTGGTCTGTCAAAATATAATAGAGACATTAGATCTAGCTGGTCTGCCATAATGTAATTGAGACATTAGATCTAGCTGGTCTGTCATAATGTAATAGAGACATTAGATCTAGCTGGTCTGCCATAATGTAATAGAGACATTAGATCAAGCTGGTCTGTCATAATATAAAAGAGACAGTAGATCTAGCTGGTCTGTCATAATGTAATAGAGACATTAGATCTAGCTGGTCTGTCATAATGTAATAGAGACATTAGATCTAGCTGGTCTGTCATAATGTAATAGAGACATTAGATCTAGCTGGTCTGTCATAATGTAATAGAGACATTAGATCTAGCTGGTCTGTCATAATATAATAGAGACAGTATATCTAGCTGGCCTGTCATAATATAATAGAGACAGTAGATCTAGCTGGCCTGTCATACCTTAAGGGAAGTGTGAGACGGGAGCCATATGATCGGTGAAGATTCTCCCATTGCGAATGTACGGTCCCTTACTAGACGTCCGACTTCGTCTCGGAAAATCGCGGACGGCGTCGGGCCGAGGGCGGGGGGGAGCTCTTTCAGGAAGTCATCGAAGAAATCGTCTCGGACGTTCGGTCACCGTTTTATAAAAATAACACATTTTTGACTTGGACTCCGCATTCTCGAAAATTCCCACAAGGGGGCAAATAAATCATATTGCAGGCGCACGAACACGGGGCAAACGAGCGCGGCCTTTTCTCCTAAACGGAAAATATTTCGAAGCCGAAACTCGGCGAGCGTAGGTTTGGAGTAAAGGGAAGTTGGCCCCGAACAAGATGGCGTCGAGGCCTCTGCGCTTTTTGAGTTATGGCCATTTTTCTGGGATTAAAGGTCAAAAACGCAAAGTAGGGTGCAATTTGACCGCTTCACGTCAAAGTACATAAGCATACGGTGTCAGGAAAAAAAGAACCAGCCGTTTATCTATCGTAATTTAAGAGAAATCGTACATTGTCCATTTGGTGATGTTCACGAAGAGGAATTTTTTTTTCAAAAAATTCACAGATCCAGTTGCAGTTTGTTCACACGAACATTTTTAAAGTGGGTCTCGAAGCTCTGCGAGAATTCTGTGATTTTATGTGATTTTATGAAGTAACACACACTCATTTAACCCTCTGTTAATAAGTCAGTTCTTAACATAAAGACTTAAAACTCAATATTAAATAAGAGCCTACCCCAAGGAGGGTATGTGTTCACGTTCAGCTTCCTATGTCAACTGGAAGTACCTTAAAATGGTGCCATAGGGTCAGGTTTGAAGGGTAATAAGGTCAGATCTTTTGAAAACTTCACTTGTGTGATTAGACAACCCTCATGAACTGTAATCAGTCATTTCTCCAAACAGATGTCAAAGAAAAGCTCTCTCACACAAACACACACACACAAAAAGCTATGATGGAGTGAAAAAGTACGGTGCTTAAAACACACAAAGCCTGCAATGGCATTACTATTATCTCCAGGCCGTGCCGAGTTCAACGAGATGCCCCGCTTGACCGTAGCTCGCTCGGTCTGAGCGCAGCGACCGTTACAAGAAGACGGACACGAATGACCCTTTGACCTCAATGTCAATTTTATTTGCTTTTGGGAGACAGAGAGAGAACCGTTAAGGTTAGAAGCACAATTTTACCTCAGGAACAATCCTAAGGTCCTCCCGATCTGTGCAAGCCTAACCTTGACCTTGTGGCATTAACCCTTAACAGTTAAAAGAAGGTGTTTACATCAAATAGTTTACAATGAAATGTCTCCCCATTGGAATACATTGACTGCACCTCTAAATTCAACCTAAAGCCTATGTGGGTTATGAATGTCTTATGAACCTGTCTTTGATGTCAGTCCATCAGGCCACCATGAGGTCTACCTGTGTCGATTCTAAGCTTCCTGGAGCAACCGGAAGTGGTTAAATCACCCTAAAAGTGTTTGCCATAGCCAACCTGCAGTTTGAGAGAAATAGTGCATTCAGCCCTATGTAAATCAGTCAATTTTTAACATACAGACTTAAAACTCAGGATTCTGTAACAGCCTACTCCAGTGATGATATGTGTTTATTTATAGCTTCCTGTGACAACCGGAAGTGCCATAACTGGTGTCAAATGGGCTGTTTCGAAGGGTTAAAAATGTCAAATCTTTCCAAAACTTCATATATGTGAATAGACAACCCTCATGAACTGTAAATCAGTCCTTCATCCCATCAGATTTGAAAAATAAAAAATACACACCGACACAGAAATGATGGAGGGACACACTGAGGGGCTAAGAGGCAGACAGTGCCTGCAGTAGTTACTTTTGTTCCAACTTTTAAAGAACCGTCAGACCTAGAGTTCTGAAAATTTACAAACCTGTTCTAGACCTCAGGTCGATTGTGCACGGTGAATTATATGGCTCTAGAAGGTTCTCGGATCGATAAAAAGCATCGTGTATTTGCCATGTTTTCAATTCATTTTGACCTCAACGAAACGGACGACATTTAGAAAAGTCCCAGAGTCTCAAGACTAGGTGCGTTGAAACCGGCTCGGCCCATAGAGACAGACCCCAACGAGCCTGTTTGATTGCTCATTCAAGGACCCCGTAGCAAGGCAATGAAAAAAGTGGCATTTCAGCACCAATTAGGGTTTTGCTCGGGCACCGAATGACCTATCGAGCCGAAACTTGGGATTCGAGGTCGCTTCACATAGGGCTAAACATAATGTGTGAACTGGACCCGCAGCTAGAACATAACTACGTATTATTTGTTTTATTATGGTTTAAACTTCTTCAGGCTGCAGGGTGAATATTGAAAAAACTGGAAAATATGTGCACATTTTCAAACGGCCTCCTAAGAAACTTTTTATTTTACAATATGCATATATTTACTACTGTTGGATAGATAACAGTCTATAGTTTCTAAAAAGGTTTGAATTATTTCTCTAAGTCGAACAGAAATATTTTTACAGCCATTTTCCCAGCCGAATTGAGATTTCCAAAATGCGATGTGTCTCTTTAAGACCTTGTCTATAAAAGGTCATTAGACTTAGGACCGTAGAAACACGTCACACTCCTTCATCAGGGTGTAATGCGGAAGTGAGAATTGAAAGCAGTCGAATATCTCGTCCATGGACTGAATAACACACCTTCTTGTGAGACCTGCGCAGTTAAAAAAAATTTCCGGGCGCGAAGCATAATTTGGTCTCGGCTACTGGAAGAAGGTCGATAACGGTGAATATGATCTCTGACTTCGATATTATTTGATACATGTCACAAAATCATCCTAAAGTATGTTTTTTCAATATACTTTAATTATATTATTGCAATTTATTCTGGACTTTAGATGTGATGAGACGGAAGAATTTTTTGAAGAAAGACAGATTAGCGCCGCAATGCTATTGTGCTTGCTAACCAAAGAGGGAAATAGTTCGTTCTGGAACCCAACTAAAGACTCTACTGGACATTGGACCCCGTTACAACATTCTGATGGAATATCAACAAAGATAAGGACCCAATTTGGGATGCTTTTTCATATATCTGTCGAACTGTTGTATGCTAGCTGTGCTAACTGTGCTAGGCTAGCGCTTGACTTATGCTAGTGCTGCCTTATGCTAGCTTATGTTGTTAGCTAATATAACGATATATTGTGTTTTCGCTGTAAAACACTTCAAAAATCGGAAATATTGGCTTTATTCACACGATATCTGTCTTTCATTAGCTATCCACCATATGTTTTTCTGAAATGTTTTATGAGGTGTAATTAGTAGTCGACGTTGGTGTATGTATTTTCTCTGGCTACTCCCGTCTGGATTCAGACTTTAGCTATGTGGTAGCATTTATGGTAGCATCAATGTAAAACTGATTTATAGCTAAAATATGCACTTTTTATGAACAAAACATAGATTTATTGTGTAACATGTTATATGACTGTCATCTGAGGTAGTTTTTTCTGGGTTCTTTAGGTTGGTTTTAGTTTATTTCGGTTGGCTTGTGCATGCTACTTGAATCATAATTCATACATCATAATCATATTCATACGTGTCTGTCCACTTTTGTATTTGGTGGTGAGCTAACATAAATATATGTGGTGTTTTCTCTGTAAAACATTTAAAAAATCGGACATGTTGGCTGGATTGACAAGATGTTTATCTTTCAAATGCTGTATTGGACTTGTTAATGTGTGAAAGTTAAATATTTTTAAAAAATAGATTTTGAATTTCGCGCCCTGCAATAGAGCTGGATGTTGTCATAAGTGTACCGATATCGGGACAGCCCGCCTAACAGGTTAAATAGAAGGCGCTGTGAATTTTGGGCCTGCTCTGAAATATGTTATAGTTGGCTTCTAAAGGAGTTGTAAAAAGTGAGTTTGGAGTCAGATGGTATCAGTTTGGTGTCTGAAAATATCTATTTGACTGATGGACACTGACTTGCTCGTTGACTTTTGTACATTTGCAATATGTTTCAACGGGGAGGTACCATGAGGAAAAAGCGACATGATGAAATTTCACGAAACGAGCGATGGAGAGGAACCACTATCACTGCCCGGCCATCCTGAGGTCATCAGACCGTTGACTTTTGCATTTCTAAAGTATTTAAGAGAATGTACGTTACATTTGCAATATGATTCAACATCACATCATATTGCAAATGCACGTTACATTTGCAATATGATGTGATGTTGAATCATATTGCAAATGTAACGTGCATTCTTTAAATACTTTAGAAATACAAAAGTCAACGTCCTGATGACCTCAGGATGGCCGGGCAGTGATAGTGGTTCCTCTCCAACGCTCGTTGCGTGAAATTTCATCATGTCGCTTTTTCCTCATGGTACCTCCCCGTTGAAACATATTGCAAATGTACAAAAGTCGACTAGCAAGTCAACTAGCAAGTGTCAACAAAAGTCAACTAGCAAGTGTCCATCAGTCAATTGGATATTTTCAGACACCAAACTGATACCATCTGACTCCAAACTCACTTTTTACAACTCCTTTAGAAGCCAACTATCACATATTTCAGAGCAGGCCCAAAATTCACAGCGCCTTCCATGATTGCACCAAAATAGCATTCTGAAATCACCACTAAAATGACATCGCCATATTCTCCAGGCCGTGCCGAGTTCAACGGGATGCCCCGCTTGACCGTAGCTCGCTCGGTCTGAGCGCAGCGACCGTTACAAGAGAACGGACACGAATGACCTTTTGACCTCAATGTCAATTTCATTTGCTTTTGGGAGACAGAGAGAGAACCGTTAAGGTTAGAAGCACAATTTCACCTCAGGAACAATCCTAAGGTCCTCCCGATCTGTGCAAGCCTAACCTTGACCTTGTGGCATTAACCCTTCACAGTTAAAAGAAGGCGTTTACATCAAACATTTTACAATGACATTTCGCCCCATAGGAATACATTGACTGCTCCTCTAAATTCAACCTGAAGCCTATGTGGGTTATGAATGTCTTATGAACCTGTCTTTGATAACAATCCATCAGGCTACTATGAGGTCTACCTGTGTTGATTTTAAGCTACCTGGAGCAACCGGAAGTGGTTAAAATCACCCTAAAAAGTGTCCAGATATACATGACTTGCAATTTTGAAAATCACTGCATTCAACCCTATGTAGATCAGTCAATTCTTAACGTATAGACTTAAAACTCAGGATTCTGTAACAGCATACCCCAGTCAAGATATGTGTTTACCTATAGCTTCCTGTGCCAACCGGAAGTGCCTTAAAATGGTGTCATGGTGCTGTTTCGAAGGGTTAAAAAGGTCAGAACTTTTCAAAACTTCATTTGTGTGATTAGACAAGCCTCATGAACTGTAAATCAGTCATTTCTCTAAGCAGATGTCAAAGGAAAGCTCTCTCTCACACAAAAACACACACACAAAGCAATGATGGAGTGAAAAAGTACGGTGCTTAAAGACACACAAAGCCGGCAATGGCATTCCCATTATCCCTAGGCCGTGCCCAGTTCAACGAGATGCCCCGCTTGACCGTAGCTCACTCGGTCTGAGAGCAGCGACCGTTACAAGAGAACGGACACGAATGACCTTTTGACCTCAATGTCAATTTTATTTGCTTTTGGGAGACAGAGAGAGAACCGTTAAGGTTAGAAACACAATTTCACCTCAGGAATGTTCTTAAGGTCCTCCCGATCTGTGCAAGCCTAACTTTGACCTTGTGGCATTAACCCTTCACAGTTAAAAGAAGGTGTTTACATCAAACAGTTTACAATGACATTTCGCCCCATAGGAATACATTGACTGCTCCCCTAAATTCAACCTGAAGCCTATGTGGGTTATGAATGTCTTATGAACCTGTCTTTGATGACAGTCCATTAGGCCACCATGAGGTCTACCTGTGTCGATTCTAAGCTTCCTGGAGCAACCGGAAGTGGTTAAAATCACCCTAAAAGTGTTTGCAATAAGCACCCTGCAATTTGAGAGAAATAGTGCATTCAGCCCTATGTAAATCAGTCAATTTTTAACATATAGACTTAAAACTCAGGATTCTGTAACAGCATACTCCAGTGAGTATATGTCTTTACTTTCAGCTTCCTGTGCCAACCGGAAGTGCCATAATTGGTGTCAAATGGGCTGTTTTGAATGGTTAAAAATGTCAAATCTTTCCAAAACTTCATATTTGTGATTAGGCAACCCTCCTGAACTGTAAATCAGTCATTAGTCCCATCACATTTCAAAGAAAAATTTACACACCCAAACAGAAATGATGGAGGGACACACTGAGGGGCTAAGAGGCAGACAGTGCCTGTGGTAGTTACTTTTGTTCCAACTTTTAAAGAACCGTCAGACCTAGAGTTCTGAAAATTTACAAACCTGTTCTAGACCTCAGGTCGATTGTGCACGGTGAGTTATGTGGCTCTAGAAGGTTCTCAGACCGATAAACAGCCTCGTGTATTTGCTATGTTTTCAATTCATTTTCAGCTCAACGAAACGGACGACATTTAGAAAAGTCCCAGAGTCTCAAGACTAGGTGCATTGAAACCGGCTCGGCCCATAGAGATGGACCTCAACGATTCTGTCCGATTGCTCATTCAAGCACCCCGTAGCAAGGCATGGAAAAAAGTGGATTTTCAGCACCAATTAGGGTTTTGCTCGGGCACCGAATGACCTATCGAGCCGAAACTTGGGATTCCAGGTCGCCTCACATAGGGCTAAACATAATGTGAATATTGGACCCGCAGCTAGAACATAACTACGTATTATTTGTTTTATTATGGTTTAAATGGAAGGCACTGTGAATTTTGGGCCTGCTCTGAAATATGTGATAGTTGGCTTCTAAAGGAGTTGGTAAAAGTGAGTTTGGTGTCAGATGGTATCAGTTTGGTGTCTGAATATATCTAATTGACTGATGGACACCGACTTGCTACTTGACTTTTGTACATTTGCAATATGTTTCAACGGGGGGGTACCATCACAAAAAGCGACATGATGAAATTTAACACAACGAGCGATGGAGAGGAACCACTATCACTGCCCGGCCATCCTGAGGTCATCAGGACGTTGACTTTTGCATTTCTAAAGTATTTAAGAGAATGTACGTTACATTTGCAATATGATTCAACATCACATCATATTGCAAATGCACGTTAGATTTGCAATATGATTCAACACATCATATTGCAAATGTAACAGTGTGTGTTATGTTTGCAATATGATTCAACACATCATATTGCAAACGTAACAGTGTGTGTTATGTTTGCAATATGATTCAACACATCATATTGCAAATGTAACAGTGTGTGTTATGTTTGCAATATGATCCAACACATCATATTGCAAACGTAACAGTGTGTGTTATGTTTGCAATATGATTCAACACATCATATTGCAAATATAACAGTGTGTGTTTGCAATATGATTCAACAGTGTGTTATGTTTGCAATATGATGTGGTGTTTTTCACTGTTGAATCATATGCAAATGTAACGTGCATTCTTTAAATAAACCCTATGTGGGTTATGAATGTCTTATGAACCTGTCTTCAATGACAATCCATCAAGCCACTATGAGGTCTACCTGTGTTGATTCTAAGCTTCCTGGAGCAACCGGAAGTGATAAAATCACCCTAAAAGGGTTTTGCCATACCCAACCAGCAGTTTGTGATATATAGTGCATTCAACCCTGTGTAAATCAGTCAGTTCTTAACGTATAGACTTAAAACTCAGGATTCTGTAAAAGCATACCCCGATCAGGATAGGTATTTACTTATAGCTTCCTGTGCCAACCGGAAGTGCCTTAAAATGGGGTCATAGGTGCTGTTTCAAAGGGTTAAAAAAGTCAGATCTTTCCAAAACTTTAAGTGTGTGATTAGGCAACCCTCATGAAGTGTAAATCAGTCATTTCTCTAAACAGATGTCAAAGAAAAGCTCACACACACACACACAAGTCCAAACTGTTCGTGCACCTGGTATTTTTTTGGGGTTACCAGGTGCCATGTTTCAAGATGGTTGAAATTGCGTTTAGGGGCATCCAGACCTCCATACCCGCTCTGGGAGCACTATTCTACGGCCAAAAATCAATGGGTGCTGGCCTGAGTGATTTATGGAGGTTTGGGGGGTGATACGTTTTTTCTAATTTATTCACATTTTTGACTTCGTATTAAATCAGATTGCAAATGCACAAAACATATTCCTTAAGTACAAGTAAACATTTATAAAAAATTATGATAGTAAAATGTGACTAAAGTATTTTCATACAGTTCTTATATATGTGTAATTGACGTAAAAATCGAAAGAATTTCAAAAAACGGTCCAGAAAGCACTTTTTTAAATGGAATATACGTTTTTTCCACATTTTTAACATTTTTGACTTGTAACTTTTGACTTTTGACTTTTGACTTCCTATGAAATCACATTCCAAATGCATAAAACATATTCCTTAAGTACAAGTAAACATTTATAAAAAATGATGACAGTAAAATGTGACTAAAGTATTTTCATACAGTTCTTATACATGTGTAATTGACATAAAAATCGAAAGAATTTCAAAAAACGGTCCAGAAAGCACTTTTTTAAAGGGGGTGATACATTTTTTCCAAATATTTGACATTTTTGACTTTTGACTTTTGACTTCCTATGAAATCACATTCCAAATGCACAAAACATATTCCTTAAGTCCAAATAAAAATGTCCAAAAAATTATGTTAATAAAATTTGACAAAAGTATTTTCATACAGTTCTTACACATGTGTAATTGACATAAAAATCGAAAGAATTTCGAAAAACGGTCCAGAAAGCACTTTTTTAAAGGGGGTGATACGTTTTTTCCAAATTTTTGACATTTTTGACTTTTGACTTTTGACTTCCTAAGAAATCACATTCCAAATGCACAAAACATATTCCTTAAGTCCAAATAAAAATGTAAAAAAAATTATGTTAATAAAATTTGACAAAAGTATTTTCATACAGTTCTTACACATGTGTAATTGACATAAAAATCGAAAGAATTTCGAAAAACGGTCCAGAAAGCACTTTTTTAAGGGGGTGATAAGTTTTTGCCAAAACTTTCAATATTTCAAAATTTCAAAATATGACTCTTGGGTCTTGACTTGCGTTACAGTAAGCCTATGAAAAATTAAGATGGAACACAATCGCCCACTATAGGATTTTTGGGGTGTTACACAGCTCATTTACAATATGGCATTTGTCATCAACTTTGGACGAAACAGCGCCGGATGTAATATGAAATCCCACACAATCCCATCGTGTATATGGTCCGCTCGGTGCCAATAAGTTGCCATGTTATTTTGTACAATTGAGGGGGGACTTCCCTTACATAATATAATAGATACTGTAGATCTAGCTGGTCTTTCATAATATAATAGAGACATTAGATCTAGCTGGTCTGTCATAATATAATAGAGACATTAGATCTAGCTGGTCTGTCATAATATAATAGAGACAGTATATCTAGCTGGTCTGTCATAATATAATAGAGACAGTAGATCCAGCTGGTCTGTCATAATATAATAGAGACATTAGATCTAGCTGGTCTGTCATAATATAATAGAGACATTCGATCTAGCTGGTCTGTCATAATGTAATAGAGACATTAGATCTAGCTGGTCTGTCATAATATAATAGAGACAGTAGATCTAGCTGGCCTGTCATACTATAATAGATACTGTAGATCTAGCTGGTCTGTCATAATATAATAGAGACATTAGATCTAGCTGGTCTGTCATTATATAATAGAGACAGTATATCTAGCTGGTCTGTCATAATATAATAGAGACAGTAGATCTAGCTGGTCTGTCATAATTAAATAGAGACATTAGATCTAGCTGGTCTGTCATAATATAATAGAGACATTAGATCTAGCTGGTCTGCCATAATGTAATAGAGACATTAGATCTAGCTGGTCTGTCATAATATAATAGAGACAGTAGATCTAGCTGGTCTGTCATAATATAATAGATTCTGTAGATCTAGCTAGTCTGTCATAATATAATAGATACTGTAGATCTAGTTGGTCTGTCATAATAAAATAGAGACATTAGATCTAGCTGGTCTGTCATTATATAATAGAGACAGTAGATCTAGCTGGTCTGTCATAATGTAATAGAGACATTAGATCTAGCTGGTCTGTCATAATATAATAGAGACCGTAGATCTAGCTGGCCTGTCATAATATAATAGATACTGTAGATCTAGCTGGTCTTTCATAATAAAATAGAGACATTAGATCTAGCTGGTCTGTCATAATATAATAGAGGCAGTAGATCTAGCTGGTCTGTCATTATATAATAGAGACACTAGATCTAGCTGGTCTGCCAATATTTAATAGAGACATTAGATCTAGCTGGTCTGTCATAATATAATAGAGGCAGTAGATCTAGCTGGTCTGTCATTATATAATAGAGACAGTAGATCTAGCTGGTCTGTCATAATATAATAGAGACATTAGATCTAGCTGGTCTGCCATAATGTAATTGAGACATTAGATCTAGCTGGTCTGTCATAATATAATAGAGACAGTAGATCTAGCTGGTCTGTCATAATATAATAGAGACATTAGATCTAGCTGGTCTGTCATAATATAATAGAGGCAGTAGATCTAGCTGGTCTGTCATAATATAATAGAGACAGTATATCTAGCTGGTCTGTCATAATATAATAGAGACAGTAGATCTAGCTGGTCTGTCATAATGTAATAGAGACATTAGATCTAGCTGGTCTGTCATAATATAATAGAGACAGTATATCTAGCTGGTCTGTCATAATATAATAGAGACAGTAGATCTAGCTGGTCTGTCATAATATAATAGAGACATTAGATCTAGCTGGTCTGTCATAATATAATAGAGGCAGTAGATCTAGCTGGTCTGTCATTATATAATAGAGACAGTATATCTAGCTGGTCTGTCATAATATAATAGAGACAGTAGATCTAGCTGGCCTGTCATAATATAATAGAGACATTAGATCTAGCTGGTCTGCCATAATGTAATAGAGACATTAGATCTAGCTGGTCTGTCATAATATAATAGAGACAGTATATCTAGCTGGTCTGTCATAATATAATAGAAGCAGTAGATCTAGCTGGTCTGTCATTATATAATAGAGACAGTAGATCTAGCTGGTCTGTCATAATGTAATAGAGACATTAGATCTAGCTGGTCTGTCATAATAAATATAGACATTATATCTAGCTGGTCTGTCATAATATAATAGAAGCAGTAGATCTATCTGGTCTGTCATTATATAATAGAGACAGTTGATCTAGCTGGTCTGTCATAATGTAATAGAGATATTAGATCTAGCTGGTCTGTCATAATATAATAGAGACCGTAGATCTAGCTGGCCTGTCATAATATAATAGATACTTTAGATCTAGCTGGTCTTTCATAATAAAATAGAGACATTAGATCTAGCTGGTCTGTCATAATATAATAGAGGCAGTAGATCTAGCTGGTCTGTCATTATATAATAGAGACACTAGATCTAGCTGGTCTGCCAATATTTAATAGAGACATTAGATCTAGCTGGTCTGTCATAATATAATAGAGGCAGTAGATCTAGCTGGTCTGTCATTATATAATAGAGACAGTAGATCTAGCTGGTCTGTCATAATATAATAGAGACATTAGATCTAGCTGGTCTGCCATAATGTAATAGAGACATTAGATCTAGCTGGTCTGTCATAATATAATAGAGACAGTATATCTAGCTGGTCTGTCATAATATAATAGAGACAGTAGATCTTGCTGGTCTGTCATAATATAATAGAGACATTAGATCTAGCTGGTCTGTCATAATGTAATAGAGACATTAGATCTAGCTGGTCTGTCATAATGTAATAGAGACATTAGATCTAGCTGGTCTGTCATAATATAATAGAGACAGTATATCTAGCTGGTCTGTCATAATATAATAGAGACAGTAGATCTAGCTGGCCTGTCATAATATAATAGACACTGTAGATCTAGCTGGACTGTCATAATATAATAGAGACATTAGATCTAGCTGGTCTGTCATAATATAATAGAGGCAGTAGATCTAGCTGGTCTGTCATAATGTAATAGAGACAGTATATCTAGCTGGTCTGTCATAATATAATAGAGACAGTAGATCTAGCTGGTCTGTCATAATGTAATAGAGACATTAGATATAGCTGGTCTGTCATAATATAATAGAGACAGTATATCTAGCTGGTCTGTCATAATATAATAGAGACATTATATCTAGCTGGTCTGTCATAATATAATAGAAGCAGTAGATCTAGCTGGTCTGTCATTATATAATAGAGACAGTACATCTAGCTGGTCTGTCATAATGTAATAGAGACATTAGATCTAGCTGGTCTGTCATAATATAATAGAGACCGTAGATCTAGCTGGCCTGTCATAATATAATAGAGACAGTATATCTAGCTGGTCTGTCATAATATAATAGAGACAGTAGATCTTGCTGGTCTGTCATAATATAATAGAGACATTAGATCTAGCTGGTCTGTCATAATGTAATAGAGACATTAGATCTAGCTGGTCTGTCATAATGTAATAGAGACATTAGATCTAGCTGGTCTGTCATAATATAATAGAGACAGTATATCTAGCTGGTCTGTCATAATATAATAGAGACAGTATATCTAGCTGGTCTGTCATAATATAATAGAGACAGTAGATCTAGCTGGCCTGTCATAATATAATAGATACTGTAGATCTAGCTGGTCTGTCATAATAAAATATAGACATTATATCTAGCTGGTCTGTCATAATATAATAGAGGCAGTAGATCTAGCTGGTCTGTCATTATATAATAGAGACACTAGATCTAGCTGGTCTGCCATAATATAATAGAGACAGTAGATCTAGCTGGCCTGTCATAATATAATAGATACTGTAGATCTAGCTGGTCTGTCATAATATAATAAAGACATTAGATCTAGCTGGTCTGTCATAATATAATAGAGGCAGTAGATCTAGCTGGTCTGTCATAATATAATAGAGACAGTATATCTAGCTGGTCTGTCATAATATAATAGAAACAGTAGATCTAGCTGGTCTGTCATAATATAATAGAGACAGTAGATCTAGCTGGTCTGTCATAATATAATAGAGACAGTAGATCTAGCTGGTCTGTCATAATATAATAGAGACATTAGATCTAGCTGGTCTGTCATAATACAAATAGAGACATTAGATCTAGCTGGTCTGTCATAATATAATAGAGACAGTAGATCTAGCTGGCCTGTCATAATATAATAGATACTGTAGATCTAGCTGGTCTGTCATAATATAATAGAGACATTAGATCTAGCTGGTTTGTCATAATATAATAGAGACATTATATCTAGCTGGTCTGTCATAATATAATAGAGACAGTAGATCTAGCTGGTCTGTCATAATAAAATAGAGACATAAGATCTAGCTGGTCTGTCATAATATAATAGAGACATTAGATCTAGCTGGTCTGCCATAATGTAATAGAGACATTAGATCTAGCTGGTCTGTCATAATATAATAGAGACAGTAGATCTAGCTGGTCTGTCATAATATAATAGATACTGTACATCTAGCTGCTCTGTCATAATATAATAGAGACAGTAGATCTAGCTGGTCTGTCATAATATAATAGATACTGTAGATCTAGCTGGTCTGTCGTAATATAATAGAGACAGTAGATCTAGCTGATCTGTCATAATATAATAGAGACAGTAGATCTAGCTGGTCTTTCATAATATAATATAGACATTCGATCTAGCTGGTCTGTCATGATATAATAGAGACAGTAGATCTAGCTGGTCTTTCATAATATAATAGAGACAGTAGATCTAGCTGGTCTGTCATAATATAATAGATACTGTAGATCTAGCTGGTCTGTCATAATATAATAGAGACAGTAGATCTAGGTGGTCTGTCATAATATTATAGAGACAGTAGATCTAGCTGGTCTGTCATAATATAATAGAGACAGTATATCAAGCTGGTCTGTCATAATATAATAGAGACAGTATTTCAAGCTGGTCTGTCATAATATAATAGAGACAGTAGATCTAGCTGGTCTGTCATATATAATAGAGACATTAGATCTAGCTGGTCTGTCATAATATAATAGAGACAGTATATCTAGCTGGTCTGTCATAATATAATAGAGATATATCTAGCTGGTCTGTCATAATATAATAGAGACAGTATATCTAGCTGGTCTGTCATAATATAATAGAGACAGTTATCTAGCTGGTCTGTCATAATATAATAGAGACAGTAGATCTAGCTGGTCTGTCATAATATAATAGATACTGTAGATCTAGCTGGTCTGTCATAATATAATAGAGACATTCGATCTAGCTGGTCTGGCATGATATAATAGAGACAGTAGATCTATCTGGTCTTTCATAATATAATAGAGACAGTAGATCTAGCTGGTCTGTCATAATGTAATAGAGACTGTAGATCTAGCTGGTCTGTCATAATATAATAGAGACATTAGATCTAGCTGGTCTGTCATAATGTAATAGAGACATTATATCTAGCTGGTCTGTCATAATATAATAGAGACAATATATCTAGCTGGTCTGTCATAATATAATAGAGACAGTAGATCTAGCTGGCCTGTCATAATACAATAGATACTGTAGATCTAGCTGGTCTGTCATAATATAATAGAGACATTAGATCTAGCTGGTCCGTTCATAGATCATAATAGAGACAGTAGATCTAGCTGGTCTGTCATAATATAATAGAGACAGTAGATCTAGCTGATCTGTCATAATATAATAGAAACTGTAGATCTAGCTGGTCTGTCATAATATAGTAGAGACATTCGATCTAGCTGGTCTGTCATGATATAATAGAGACAGTAGATCTAGCTGGTCTTTCATAATATAATAGAGACAGTAGATCTAGCTGGTCTGTCATAATATAATAGATACTGTAGATCTAGCTGGTCTGTCATAATATAATAGAGACAGTAGATCTAGCTGGTCTGTCATAATATAATAGAGACATTAGATCTAGCTGGTCTGTCATAGTGTAATAGAGACATTAGATCTAGCTGGTCTGTCATAATATAATAGAGACAGTAGATCTAGCTGGCCTGTCATAATATAATAGATACTGTAGATCTAGCTGGTCTGTCATAATATAATAGAGACATTAGATCTAGCTGGTCTGTCATAATATAATAGAGACAGTAGATCTAGCTGGCCTGTCATAATATAATAGATACTGTAGATCTAGCTGGTCTGTCATAATATAATAGAGACAGTATATCTAGCTGGTCTGTCATAATATAATAGAGACAGTTATCTAGCTGGTCTGTCATAATATAATAGAGACAGTAGATCTAGCTGGTCTGTCATAATATAATAGATACTGTAGATCTAGCTGGTCTGTCATAATATAATAGAGACATTCGATCTAGCTGGTCTGGCATGATATAATAGAGACAGTAGATCTATCTGGTCTTTCATAATATAATAGAGACAGTAGATCTAGCTGGTCTGTCATAATGTAATAGATACTGTAGATCTAGCTGGTCTGTCATAATATAATAGAGACATTAGATCTAGCTGGTCTGTCATAATGTAATAGAGACATTATATCTAGCTGGTCTGTCATAATATAATAGAGACAATATATCTAGCTGGTCTGTCATAATATAATAGAGACAGTAGATCTAGCTGGCCTGTCATAATACAATAGATACTGTAGATCTAGCTGGTCTGTCATAATATAATAGAGACATTAGATCTAGCTGGTCTTCATAAATAGAGACATAGATCTAGCTGGTCTGTCATAATATAATAGACACAGTAGATCTAGCTGGTCTGTCATAATATAATAGAGACATTAGATCTAGCTGGTCTGTCATAATATAATAGATACTGTAGATCTAGCTGGTCTGTCATAATATAATAGAGACAGTAGATCTAGGTGGTCTGCCATAATATTATAGAGACAGTAGATCTAGCTGGTCTGTCATAATATAATAGAGACAGTAGATCTAGCTGGTCTGTCATAATATAATAGAGACAGTAGATCTAGCTGGCCTGTCATAATATAATAGATACTGTAGATCTAGCTGGTCTGTCATAATATAATAGAGACATTAGATCTAGCTGGTCTGTCATAATATAATAGAGACAGTAGATCTAGCTGGTCCTGTCATAATATAATAGAGATAGTAGATCTAGCTGGTCTGTCATAATATAATAGAGACAGTATATCTAGCTGGTCTGTCATAATATAATAGAGACAGTAGATCTAGCTGGTCTGTCATAATATAATAGAGACAGTAGATCTAGCTGGTCTGTCATAATATAATAGATACTGTAGATCTAGCTGGTCTGTCATAATATAATAGAGACATTGATCTAGCTGATCTGCATATAATAGAGACATTAGATCTCTGGTCTGTCATAATATAATAGAGACAGTAGATCTAGCTGGTCTGTCATAATGTAATAGATACTGTAGATCTAGCTGGTCTGTCATAATATAATAGAGACATTAGATCTAGCTGGTCTGTCATAATGTAATAGAGACATTAGATCTAGCTGGTCTGTCATATAATTCCGATATATCTAGCTGGTCTGTCATAATATAATAGAGACAGTAGATCTAGCTGGTCTGTCATAATAAATAGATACTGTAGATCTAGCTGGTCTGTCATAATATAATAGAGACAGTAGATCTAGCTGGTCTGTCATAATATAATAGAACAGTAGATCTAGCTGGTCTGTCATAATATAATAGAGACAGTAGATCTAGCTGGTCTGTCATAATATAATAGAGACAGTAGATCTAGCTGGTCTGTCATAATATAATAGAGACAGTAGATCTAGCTGGTCTGTCATAATATATAATAGAGACAGTAGATCTAGCTGGTCTGTCATAATATAATAGAGACAGTAGATCTAGCTGGTCTGTCATAATATAATAGAGACAGTAGATCTAGGGTCTGTCATAATATAATAGAGACTGTAGATCTAGCTGGTCTGTCATAATATAATAGAGACAGTAGATCTAGCTGGTCTGTCATAATATAATAGAGACAGTAGATCTAGCTGGTCTGTCATAATATAATAGAGACATTAGATCTAGCTGGTCTGTCATAATATAATAGAGACAGTAGATCTAGCTGGTCTGTCATAATATAATAGAGACAGTAGATCTAGCTGGTCTGTCATAATAAAGAGACAGTAGATCTAGCTGGTCTGTCATAATATAATAGAGACAGTAGATCTAGCTGGTCTGTCATAATATTATAGAGACAGTAGATCTAGCTGGTCTGTCATAATATAATAGAGACAGTAGATCTAGCTGGTCTGTCATAATATAATAGAGACAGTAGATCTAGCTGGTCTGTCATAATATAATAGAAAGTAGATCTAGCTGGTCTGTCGTATATAATAGAGACAGTAGATCTAGCTGGTCTGTCATAATATAATAGAGACAGTAGATCTAGCTGGTCTGTCATAATATAATATAGACATTAGATCTAGCTGGTCTGTCATAATATAATAGATAATGTAGATCTAGCTGGTCTGTCATAATATAATAGAGACATTAGATCTAGCTGGTCTGTCATAATATAATAGAG
>NW_024060323.1:0-2500 GCF_016432855.1 Salvelinus namaycush
ATTCCCCTTCCCTACCTCCTCAAACCTCCATCTCCTACCTCTTCCTCCCGTCTCCCTACCTCCTCAAACCTCCACCTCCTACCTCTTCCTCCCCTCTCCCTACCTCCTCAATCCTCCACCTCCTCCCTCTTTCTCCCCTCTTCCTACGTCCTCCTCTTGCTCCCTAAATCCTCCACCTCCTCCCTCTTTCTCCCCTCTCCCTACCTCCTCAAGCCTCCACCTCCTCTTCCCCCCCTCTCCCTACCTCTTCCCCCCTTACCACCTCCTACCTCTCCTACCCCTCATCCTCACGTCCTCCCCTACCTCCCAATCGTCATACCTCATCTCCTCCCCCCATCTCCTACCACTCATCCTCCACCTCCTCTTCCTCCTATCTCCCTATCTCCTCAATCCTCCACCTCCTCTTCCTCCTATCTCCCTATCTCCTCAATCCTCCACCTCCTCCTGCTGTTCCCTCATTCCTCCACCTCCTCCCATCTTCCTATCTCCTTTTTCTCCATTAAGATAAATAAGGATATATTAGAAAGCCAACCACCATTGCCCAGCGAGCTGTGTGTGTCTGTGTCCTCTCAGGGCCGTAATCCTAGCTCAGGGATAAAGGGCAGAGAAGGTGACACAATTTTAAATAAGTCCTGGTCTGTTTCCATAGAAACAGCAGACAACATTATTGGCCAAATGATAAGAGGGCTGGACTCACGACACACACGGCATCAACCATATGAAAGAGCGGTTTAAATAAACCCTGGGTGTTCAGCCTCGAGACAGAGAGGAGCACTAGACAGCTCTGTGTGATTACTGACGAGAGGAGAGGAGAGGACGGGACGGGACGGTGACGGGAGGGGAGAGGAGAGGAGTGGAGGGGAGAGGAGAGGAGAGGAGGGGAGGGAGGGGGAGGAGGGAGGCGGAGAGGAGAGGAAGGAGAGGAGAGGAAAGAGGAGAGGAGAGGAGAGGAGAGGAGAGGAGGGGAGGGGAGAGGAGAGGAGAGGAGAGGAGAGGAGAGGAGAGGAGAGGAGAGGAGAGGAGAGTGTGGTGTGGTGTGGTGTGGGGTGTGTGGTGTGGTGTGGTGTGTGTGTGTGTGTGTGTGTGGTGTGTGTGTGTGTGTGTGGTGTGGTGTGTGTGGTATGGTGTGGTGTGTGTGGTGTGTGGTGTGTGTGTGTGGTGTGTGTGGTGTGTGTGTGTGGTGTGTGTGGTGTGTGTGTGTGGTGTGTGTGGTGTGTGTGTGGTGTGTGTGGTGTGTGTGGTGTGGTGTGGTGTGTGTGTGTGTAGTGTGTGTGGTGTGTGTGGTGTGTGTGGTTGTGGGTGTGGTGTGTGTGGTGTGTTTGGGGTGTGGGTGTGGTGTGTGTGTGTGTGGTGTGTGTGGTGTGGTGTGGTGTGGTGTGTGTGGTGTGTGTGGTGTGTGTGTGGTGTGGTGTGGTGTCGGGTGTGTGGTGTGGTGTGTGTGGTGTGTGTGGGTGTGTGTGTGTGTGTGTGGTTGTGGTGTGTGTGTGGGTGTGGTCTGTGGTGTTTGTGTGTGTGTGTGTGTGTGGTGTGGTGTGGTGTTGTGTGTGTGTTTGGGGTGTAGTGTGTGGGTGAGGTTTGTGGTGTGGGGTGTGTTGTGGTTGGGTGTGGTGTGTAGGTGTGGTGGGTGTGGGTGTGTGTGTGGTGTGGTTGTGTGTGTGGTGCGGTGTGTGTGTGGGTATTGGTGTGGTGTGGTGTGTGTGGTGTGGTGTGTGTGGTGTGTTGTGTGGTGTGGTTTGTGTCGGTTGGGTGTGTGTGGGGTGTGGCATCTTATGTGTGGTTTGTGTGTGGTGGGTGTGTGTGGTGGGTGTGTGTGGTGGGTGTGTGTGGTGTGTGTGTGTGTGTGGTGTTGTTGTGTGTGTGGTGTGGTGTGTGTGGTGTGTGTGGTGTGTGTGTGTGTGTGTGTGTGTGGGGTCGTGTGTGTGTGGGGTGTGTGGTGTGTGTGTGTGTGGTGTGTGTGTGTGGTGTGTGTGTGGTGTGTATGGTGTGGTGTGTGTGTGTGGTGTGGGGTGTGTGGTGTGGTGTGGTGTGGGGTGTGGTGTGGTGTGGTGTGGGGTGTGGTGTGAGGGTGGTGTGGGGGGTGTGGTGAGTGTGGTGTGTGGTGGGTGTGGGGTGGGTGGGTGTGGTGTGGTGTGGTGTGGTGTGCGTGTGGTGTGGTGTGGGGTGTGGTGTGGTGGGGGTGGTGGTGTGCGGTGTCGGTGTGGTGGTGGGGTGGTGGGGTGGTGTGTGTGGTGTGGGTGTGGTGGGGTGTTTGGTGTGTGGTGTGTGTGGTGTGTGGTGTGGTGTTGGTGTGGGGTGGTGTGTGGGTGGTGTGGTGTGGTTCGGTGGTGGTGTGGGGTGGGGTGTGTGTGGTGTGGTGTGGTGTGGGTGGTGTGGTGTGGGGGTGGTGGGGTGTGGTGTGTGTGTGGTGTGGTGTGTGGTGTGGTGTGGTGTGGGGTGTGTGGTGTGGTGTGGGGTGGTGTGGTGTGGGGTGTGGTGTGGGGTGTGGTGTGGTGTGGGGTGT
>NW_024060323.1:10000-25720 GCF_016432855.1 Salvelinus namaycush
TTGTTTACCTTGTACTGACGTGAAATAAGACCTATTTCTTTGGCGTGACCGACAACTTCCGGTTCTCTGACTCGCGCTATTTGGAGGTGCGATTGTCTACTGTTTTGCTGCCGTTACGGATGAAAACTATCTCCGTCTCGAAGTTTGTTTGATACATGTGACCATATCATCGTAATGTATGTTTTTTCAATATAGTTTAATCAGATTATTTGAATTTTTTCGGGAGTTTTGCCGTGTTCCGTTCTGTGACTTTTTTTACTTTGGCCAGTCGACCAGTACATATGCTAAATGAAGAGGGAAAGTTGCCATTATGAATGGATTGAACGACTCATCAGGACTAAGGACACATTGATCAACATTCTGATGAAAGATCAGCAATAGTAAGACCCAATTTACGATGTTATTTCATATATCTGTCGTGCATGTGAACTGGTCGTGGGCGCCCAGCTGGTTCTGGCTGGCGTGGCTATGCTAATTTAGCGCTACATTTTGTTTTCGCTATAAAACATTTAATAAATCTGAAATATTGTTTGGATTCACCAGATGTTGGGCTTTCAATATCTGTACGCTGTGTATTTTTCTGAAATGTTTTAAGATAAGTAATTAGTTATATGACGTTGGTCTCTGTAATTGTTCTGGCTGCGTCAGCACTATTTCAGATTGCAGCTGCAATGTAGAACTGTGATTTATACCTGAAAAATGCACATTTTTCAAAAAAAAACTATGCTATACCATAAATATGTTATCAGACTGTCATCTTATGAAGTTGTTTCTTGGTTAGTGGCTATATATATTTTTATTTAGTCGAATTAGTGATAGCTACTGACGCAGGAAAAAACTGTTGGAGTAAAAAAATTGTGTCTTATGCTAACGTGGTTAGCTAATAGATTTACATATTGTGTCTTCCCTGTAAAACATTTTAAAAATCTGAAATGGTGGCTTTATTCACAAGATCTGTATCTTTCATCTGGTGTCTTGGACTTGTGATTTAATGATATTTAGATGCTACAATTTACTTGTGACGCTATGCTAGCTATGCTACTCAGTGGGGGGGGAGTGGGGGGTGATCCCGGATCCGGGTTGGTGACTCGTTAAAGGTTAAACTTGGATTTTTTGTGGAACTGAGAGAGATACAGCTTCAACTGTATTCAACTGTAACTGACTTGATACAGCTTCAACTAGCACTGACGTGTCAAGTGAGAGGTGTCAAAGACCATTAGCCCAACAATGGCAGGAGAGTCGAATAGTCTACCCCAACCAAATGGAGAGGCCTTAGAAGCTCCCTCCTGCTGTTCAGAGGTAATTAAAATACAGTACCCTGTGAGTGTAAAGAATGATAAGGCAAGAAAAGATCACAAAATGAAGCTCCTTATGGAAAATCAAGAGACACTTTTTGCTGACTATTACAAAAATGGGAACATCAGCAACCTTATCTTCCACACAAACCATCCCCTGGCATGGCACAGTGCTATATTAGCACACTACCCCTCTGTTAAGAGAGGGGGGGTTAACGAGGGGTGGAAACTCAGGATACTTGACAACGAGGACTCTGAGTCAGCTAACATAAATCTATATAAGTCTGGAACAGTATTGGTACAGGGCAACCCCAAACAGTTTCAGCTGGACTTTCACCTAATCAAAGAATTAGCCCAGCAGGAGAAGCTCTCCCTTGATAAAGATACCCCCACCCCAAGCGGGTCAGACCAGACCTCTTCATCATATAACCCCACAGACGAGCAACCCTCAGCAGACAGTCAACCTCCCAGTACAGAGCACTTCTCCCTCATTGAAATGAAGGATAAATTCACCCAGCTGGAGGTAAGGCAGGTGGAGCTGGAACAGCAGGTGATTACACTCCAGTCAGCACAGACCCAGACAACAGTCCAGCACAACAACCCCTTAACCAGACCAGGAGAGCTGGAGGTGGAGAGAGACATATCTGCACTCTGGACAGTGGTGAGACAACTTCAACAGGAGAAAGAGCAGGAGCAGGAGCAGGAGCAGAACAGAGCACTAGAGGAGAGGATCAGACTGCTGGAGGAGAGGGAGAGGGGGATGGAGGAGAGGATCAGACTGCTGGAGGAGAGGTTGAGGGGGATGGCATGTGACAGAGAACAACCCACTAGGGAGGTGGCCATCCCCACAGAGACGCCAGCAGAACAGCCCACCTCAGCACCGGACAAAAGTCTCGACACCACAGCAGAACAGTCCACACCAGACCCTGACCATAGAGTCAACATCACAGCAGAACAGACAAAAGAAAAACCCCAAGCCCAGCAGCTCTCACCCCCCCTGAGCACCCCCCCTGTCAGCCACCCTGATAGCCCTCCTGACAACCCCCCCACACCCACTGAGAACAAACACAAGACACAGATTGTTCTCCTTATGGACTCAAATGGGAAATATATAGAAGAAAAAAAACTTTTTCCCAAACACAGTGTGTCTAAACTCTGGTGTCCAAACACCCAGTGCGCCCTAGACCTTCTGTCTGAGGACAAACTAGGCTCACCTAGCCACATAATAATACACACAGGCACAAACGACCTGAGAGCACAGCAGGAAAGGGTGGCCACAGCACTGAAGGGAGTGATTGAAAAAGCTTCTTCTACTTTCCCCAATGCACAAGTGGTTATCTCCACCCTGCTACCACGAAAAGACTTCCACCCTGCTACAATACAGCGGGTAAACGCAAGCATTTCCCGTGACTGTGCCTCAAAACCAAATGTTTTCCTGGCCCACCACTCCACCCTGGACTTGAACAGCCTCTATGACCAGGTCCACCTCTATAAGGCAGCAGTGCCCACCTTTGCCCGGACTCTAAAGGACATCGCTCTCAAACGCAACCCCAACACTTCACACAGGAGCAACAGATCAATAGACACCCCACCCAGACCAGCGAGACACCCTCCAAGACCTGCAGGACCCCCCCGTGGACCTACACATAGAGGACCCACGCCAAGAGGACTTACATCCAGACCACAGCACCCCCAGACACATCCACACCCCCACCCCAACCAATCAACACCCCCCCACATCAACCATGCCCACACCCCATTTAGGCCCCCTCAGATCAGACCTATGCCACTCCTGCCCACCCCATGCACCCCACCCCCGCAAAGAGGGCATCAACATGGAAGTCACACATACGCCCAGGCCGTGAGCAGGCAAACAGGCCCAACCCCCACTCTTACACTCGCCCAAGCCAACGGCATGTACCAGATGCTCAGCAGGCTCTGCTCACACTTACTGGCCTGAGGCCAAACCACACGGCCAACAACATTGGACACTTTATGGAGCAAAAAGCCTTCACTATATCATCCTGGAATATCCAAGGCCTGAGGTCATCTGCCTTTGGCCTAAAGAGCAGGAACCCGGACTTCACCAAAGAAATCGGTAATGCAGACATTGTCATCCTGCAAGAAACATGGTATAGCGGAGACGGACCCACTGGTTGCCCTCTAGGTTACAGAGAGCTGGTAGTCCCATCCACCAAACTACCAGGTGTGAAACAGGGAAGGGACTCAGGGGGAATGCTAATTTGGTATAGAGCAGACCTAACTCACTCCATTAAATTAATCAAAACAGGAACATTTTACATTTGGCTAGAAATTCAAAAGGAAATTATCTTAACAGAGAAAAATGTCCTCCTGTGTGCTACCTATATCCCCCCACTAGAATCCCCATACTTTAATAAAGACAGCTTCTCCATCCTGGAGGGGGAAATCAATCATTTCCAGGCCCAGGGACATGTATTAGTCTGTGGCGACCTAAATGCCAGAACTGGACAAGAACCTGACACCCTCAGCACACAGGGGGACAAACACCTGCCTGCAGGTGACAGCATTCCCTCCCCCATATGCCCCCCTAGGCACAACTATGACAACATAACCAACAAAAACGGGTCACAACTCCTGCAGCTCTGTCGCACGCTGGGTATGTACATAGTCAATGGTAGGCTTCGAGGGGACTCCTATGGTAGGTTCACCTATAGCTCATCTCTTGGCAGTAGCACTGTAGACTACTTTATCACTGACCTCAACCCAGAGTCTCTCAGAGCGTTCACAGTCAGCCCACTGACACCCCTATCAGACCACAGCAAAATCACAGTCTACTTGAACAGAGCAATTCTCAATCATGAGGCATCAAAGCCAAAGGAACTGAGTAACATTAAGAAATGCTATAGATGGAAGGAATGCAGTTTGGAAACCTACCAAAAAACAATTAGGCAACAGCAAATTCAATCCCTTTTAGACAACTTCCTGGACAAAACGTTCCACTGTAATAGTGAAGGTGTAAACTTGGCAGTAGAAAATCTTAACAGTATATTTGACCTCTCAGCTTCCCTATCAAATCTAAAAATCTCAAATAGAAAACCGAAGAAAATGAACAACAATGACAAATGGTTTGATAAAGAATGCAAAAATCTAAGAAATAAATTGAGAAACCTGTCCAACCAAAAACATAGAGACCCGGAAAACCTGAGTCTACGCCTTCACTATGGTGAATCACTAAAACAATACAGAAATACACTACGGAAAAAGAAGGAACAGCACGTCAGAAATCAGCTCAATGTAATTGAAGACTCCATAGACTCTAACCAATTCTGGGAAAATTGGAAAACACTAAACAAACAACAACACGAAGAATTATCTATCCAAAATGGAGATGTATGGGTAAACCACTTCTCCAATCTTTTTGGCTCTATAACAAAGAATAAAGAGCAAAAACATATACATGATCAAATACAAATCCTAGAATCAACTATTAAAGACTACCAGAACCCACTGGATTCTCCAATTACCTTGAATGAGTTACAGGACAAAATAAAAACCCTCCAACCCAAAAAGGCCTGTGGTGTTGATGGTATCCTTAATGAAATGATCAAATATACAGACAACAAATTCCAATTGGCTATACTAAAACTCTTTAACATCGTCCTTAGCTCTGGCATCTTCCCCAATATTTGGAACCAAGGACTGATCACCCCAATCCACAAAAGTGGAGACAAATTTGACCCCAATAACTACCGTGGAATATGCGTCAACAGTAACCTTGGGAAAATCCTCTGCATTATCATTAACAGCAGACTCGTACATTTCCTCAATGAAAACAATGTACTGAGCAAATGTCAAATTGGCTTTTTACCAAATTACCGTACAACAGACCATGTATTCACCCTACACACCCTAATTGACAACCAAACAAACCAAAACAAAGGCAAAGTCTTCTCATGCTTTGTTGATTTCAAAAAAGCCTTCGACTCAATTTGGCATGAGGGTCTGCTATACAAATTGATGGAAAGTGGTGTTGGGGGTAAAACATACGACATTATAAAATCCATGTACACAAACAACAAGTGTGCGGTTAAAATTGGCAAAAAACACACACATTTCTTCACACAGGGTCGTGGGGTGAGACAGGGATGCAGCTTAAGCCCCACCCTCTTCAACATATATATCAACGAATTGGCGCGGGCACTAGAACAGTCTGCAGCACCCGGTCTCACCCTACTAGAATCCGAAGTCAAATGTCTACTGTTTGCTGATGATCTGGTGCTTCTGTCACCAACCAAGGAGGGCCTACAGCAGCACCTAGATCTTCTGCACAGATTCTGTCAGACCTGGGCCCTGACAGTAAATCTCAGTAAGACCAAAATAATGGTGTTCCAAAAAAGGTCCAGTCACCAGGACCACAAATTCCATCTAGACACCGTTGCCCTAGAGCACACAAAAAACTATACATACCTCGGCCTAAACATCAGCACCACAGGTAACTTCCACAAAGCTGTGAACGATCTGAGAGACAAGGCAAGAAGGGCCTTCTATGCCATCAAAAGGAACATAAATTTCAACATACCAATTAGGATCTGGCTAAAAATACTTGAATCAGTCATAGAGCCCATTGCCCTTTATGGTTGTGAAGTCTGGGGTCCGCTCACCAACCAAGATTTCACAAAATGGGACAAACACCAAATTGAGACTCTGCATGCAGAATTCTGCAAAAATATCCTCCGTGTACAACGTAGAACACCAAATAATGCATGCAGAGCAGAATTAGGCCGATACCCACTAATTATCAAAATCCAGAAAAGAGCCGTTAAATTCTACAACCACCTAAAAGGAAGCGATTCCCAAACCTTCCATAACAAAGCCATCACCTACAGAGAGATGAACCTGGAGAAGAGTCCCCTAAGCAAGCTGGTCCTAGGGCTCTGTTCACAAACACAAACACACCCCACAGAGCCCCAGGACAACAGCACAATTAGACCCAACCAAATCATGAGAAAACAAAAAGATAATTACTTGACACATTGGAAAGAATTAACAAAAAAACAGAGCAAACTAGAATGCTATTTGGCCCTAAACAGAGAGTACACAGTGGCAGAATACCTGACCACTGTGACTGACCCAAACTTAAGGAAAGCTTTGACTATGTACAGACTCAGTGAGCATAGCCTTGCTATTGAGAAAGGCCGCCGTAGGCAGACATGGCTCTCAAGAGAAGACAGGCTATGTGCACACTGCCCACAAAATGAGGTGGAAACTGAGCTGCACTTCCTAACCTCCTGCCCAATGTATGACCATATTAGAGAGACATATTTCCCTCAGATTACACAGATCCACAAAGAATTTGAAAACAAATCCAATTTTGATAAACTCCCATATCTACTGGGAGAAATTCCACAGTGTGCCATCACAGCAGCAAGATTTGTGACCTGTTGCCACAAGAAAAGGGCAACCAGTGAAGAACAAACACCATTGTAAATACAACCCATATTTATGCTTATTTATTTTAACTTGTGTGCTTTAACCATTTGTACATTGTTACAACACTGTATATATATAATATAACATTTGTAATGTCTTTATTGTTTTGAAACTTCTGTATGTGTAATGTTTACTGTTAATTTGTATTGTTTATTTCACTTTTGTATAATATCTACCTCACTTGCTTTGGCAATGTTAACACATGTTTCCCATGCCAATAAAGCCCCTTGAATTGAATTGAATTGAATTGAATTGAGAGAGAGAGAGAGAGAGAGAGAGAGAGAGAGAGAGAGAGAGAGAGAGAGAGAGAGAGAGAGAGAGAGAGAGACAAGCGAGTGTTGTAGAAATACAGAAACACTGAAATAAATCATCAGATGCCTTCACTTCAACCTTTCTACAGAACAGCACCTTGTTCCCTACCTTAAACTGACTGGTACAGCTGGTCAGGGGAACAGCACCTTGTTCCCTACCTTAAACTGACTGGTACAGCTGGTCAGGGGAACAGCAATATATATACTAGAATAACAGTTTATAGTCTAGTTCTCTGTAAATGCTGGAATAACAGTTTAACAGTTTAACATGGAGGCCCTCACTCACACACTGAAACACACACACAGACATACACACACACCCATGCAGACAAACACACACACAGAGACACAAACATGTGAAAGCGGGCATGCACACACACACACACTGAAACACACACACAGACATACACACACTGAAACACACACACAGACATACACACACACTGAAACACACACACAGACATACACACACACACACTGAAACAAACACACACACACACACAGACAAACACACACACAGAGACACAAACATGTGAAAGCGGGCATGCACACACACACACACTGAAACACACACACACAGCCTAACCTTTCCAGCAGACATTAGTAGTCAGTGTCAGGTGGTGCCTTGTCTCAGCCGGGATAAAGATCTGGCTGAGTCCCAATTGGCACCCCAAGGGCCCTGGTTAAAAGAAAAACACTACACAGGCCAGGGAATAGGCTGCTATTTGGAACCCTATACAGACAGAGCAGAGAGGGAACAGTAGAACACTATACAGACAGAGCAGAGAGGGAACAGTAGAACACTATACAGACAGAGATATAGCAGAGAGGGAACAGTAGAACACTATACAGACAGAGCAGAGAGGGAACAGTAGAACACTATACAGACAGAGATATAGCAGAGAGGGAACAGTAGAACACTATACAGACAGAGCAGAGAGGGAACAGTAGAACACTATACAGACAGAGATATAGCAGAGAGGGAACAGTAGAACACTATACAGACAGAGATATAGCAGAGAGGGAACAGTAGAACCCTATACAGACAGAGCAGAGAGGGAACAGTAGAACACTATACAGACAGAGATATAGCAGAGAGGGAACAGTAGAACACTATACAGACAGAGATATAGCAGAGAAGGAACAGTAGAACACTATACAGACAGCAGAGAGGGAACAGTAGAACCCTATACAGACAGAGCAGAGGGAACAGTAGAACACTATACAGACAGCAGAGAGGGAACAGTAGAACACTATACAGACAGAGCAGAGGGAACAGTAGAACACTATACAGACAGAGATATAGCAGAGAGGGAACAGTAGAACACTATACAGACAGAGCAGAGAGGGAACAGTAGAACACTATACAGACAGAGATATAGCAGAGAGGGAACAGTAGAACACTATACAGACAGAGATATAGCAGAGAGGGAACAGTAGAACACTATACAGACAGAGATATAGCAGAGAGGGAACAGTAGAACACTGTACAGACAGAGCAGAGAGGGAACAGTAGAACACTATACAGACAGAGATATAGCAGAGAGGGAACAATAGAACCCTATACAGACAGAGATATAGCAGAGAGGGAACAGTGGAACACTATACAGACAGCAGAGAGGGAACAGTAGAACACTATACAGACAGAGATATAGCAGAGAGGGAACAGTAGAACACTATACAGACAGAGATATAGCAGAGAGGGAACAGTAGAACACTATACAGACAGAGCAGAGAGGGAACAGTAGAACACTATACAGACAGAGATATAGCAGAGAGGGAACAATAGAACCCTATACAGACAGAGATATAGCAGAGAGGGAACAGTGGAACACTATACAGACAGCAGAGAGGGAACAGTGGAACACTATACAGACAGCAGAGAGGGAACAGTAGAACACTATACAGACAGAGATATAGCAGAGATGGAACAGTAGAACACTATACAGACAGAGATATAGCAGAGAGGGAACAGTAGAACACTATACAGACAGAGATATAGCAGAGAGGGAGCAGTAGAACACTATACAGACAGAGATATAGCAGAGAGGGAACAGTGGAACACTATACAGACAGCAGAGAGGGAACAGTGGAACACTATACAGACAGAGATATAGCAGAGAGGGAACAATAGAACCCTATACAGACAGAGATATAGCAGAGAGGGAACAGTGGAACACTATACAGACAGCAGAGAGGGAACAGTGGAACACTATACAGACAGCAGAGAGGGAACAGTAGAACACTATACAGACAGAGATATAGCAGAGAGGAAACAGTAGAACACTATACAGACAGAGATATAGCAGAGAGGGAGCAGTAGAACACTATACAGACAGAGATATAGCAGAGAGGGAGCAGTAGAACACTATACAGACAGAGATATAGCAGAGAGGGAGCAGTAGAACACTATACAGACAGAGATATAGCAGAGAGGGAACAGTAGAACACTATACAGACAGAGATATAGCAGAGAGGGAACAGTAGAACACTATACAGACAGAGATATAGCAGAGAGGGAGCAGTAGAACACTATACAGACAGAGATATAGCAGAGAGGGAACAGTAGAACACTATACAGACAGAGATATAGCAGAGCGGGAACAGTAGAACACTATACAGACAGAGATATAGCAGAGAGGGAACAGTAGAACCCTATACAGACAGAGATATAGCAGAGCGGGAACAGTAGAACACTATACAGACAGAGATATAGCAGAGAGGGAACAGTAGAACACTATACAGACAGAGATATAGCAGAGCGGGAACAGTAGAACACTATACAGACAGAGATATAGCAGAGAGGGAACAGTAGAACCCTATACAGACATTAGAGAGGGAACAGTAGAACACTATACAGACAGAGATATAGCAGAGGGGGAACAGTAGAACCCTATACAGACAGAGATATAGCAGAGAGGGAACAGTAGAACACTATACAGACAGCAGAGAGGGAACAGTAGAACACTATACAGACAGAGATATAGCAGAGAGGGAACAGTAGAACACTATACAGACAGCAGAGAGGGAACAGTAGAACACTATACAGACAGAGATATAGCAGAGAGGGAACAGTAGAACACTATACAGACAGAGATATAGCAGAGAGGGAACAGTAGAACACTATACAGACAGAGATATAGCAGAGAGGGAACAGTAGAACACTATACAGACAGAGATATAGCATAGAGGGAACAGTAGAACCCTATACAGACAGAGATATAGCAGAGAGGGAACAGTAGAACACTATACAGACAGAGATATAGCAGAGAGGGAACAGTAGAACACTATACAGACAGAGATATAGCAGAGAGGGAACAGTAGAACACTATACAGACAGAGATATAGCAGAGAGGGAACAGTAGAACACTATACAGACAGAGATATAGCAGAGAGGGAACAGTAGAACACTATACAGACAGAGATATAGCAGAGAGGGAACAGTAGAACACTATACAGACAGAGATATAGCATAGAGGGAACAGTAGAACCCTATACAGACAGAGATATAGCAGAGAGGGAACAGTAGAACACTATACAGACAGAGATATAGCAGAGAGGGAACAGTAGAACCCTATACAGACAGCAGAGAGGGAACAGTAGAACCCTATACAGACAGAGATATAGCAGAGAGGGAACAGTAGAACCCTATACAGATAGCAGAGAGGGAACAGTAGAACCCTATACAGACAGAGATATAGCAGAGCGGGAACAGTAGAACACTATACAGACAGAGATATAGCAGAGAGGGAACAGTAGAACCCTATACAGACAGAGATATAGCAGAGAGGGAACAGTAGAACCCTATACAGACAGCAGAGAGGGAACAGCAGTCTGTGTCCGGGTGCTGCAGGACCAACAGACCGAGCCATTCGTCTGAACACTCAGGATTAATTATTCCTGGTTAACTGGAACGCTACTTAAAAAGCCATTTCATTCACGGTTTATCTGAGAGAATATTCAATAATTCATTAATGAATGAACTGCCTTACATAGTTCTAAACCACTGAATCTGAACTGTACGACACTGGGTACGGCACTGGGTACAACACTGGGTACGACACTGAGTACAACACTGGGTACGACACTGGGTACAGCACTGGGTACAACACTGGGTACAACACTGGGTACAACACTGGGTACAACACTGGGTACAGCACTGGGTACAGCACTGGGTACAACACTGGGTACAACACTGGGTACAACACTGGGTACAGCACTGGGTACAACACTGGGTACGACACTGGGTACGACACTGGGTACGACACTGGGTACAACACTGGGTACAGCACTGAGTACAACACTGAGTACAGCACTGGGTACGACACTGGGTACAACACTGGGTACGACACTGGGTACAGCACTGGGTACGACACTGAGTACAACACTGGGTACAACACTGAGTACAACACTGAGTACAACACTGGGTACGGCACTGGGTACAGCACTGGGTACGACACTGAGTACAACACTGAGTACGACACTGGGTACGACACTGGGTACGACACTGGGTACAACACTGGGTGCAACACTGGGTACAACACTGGGTACAGCACTGGGTACAACACTGGGTACAACACTGGGTACAACACTGAGTACAACACTGGGTACGGCACTGGGTACAACACTGGGTGCAACACTGGGTACAGCACTGGGTACGACACTGAGTACAACACTGGGTACGACACTGGGTACGGCACTGGGTACAACACTGGGTACAACACTGGGTACGGCACTGGGTACAACACTGGGTGCAACACTGGGTACAGCACTGGGTACGACACTGAGTACAACACTGGGTACAACACTGGGTACGACACTGAGTACGACACTGGGTACGGCACTGGGTACGACACTGGGTACGACACTGGGTACGACACTGGGTACGACACTGGGTACGACACTGGGTACGGCACTGGGTACAACACTGGGTACGACACTGGGTACGACACTGGGTACGGCACTGGGTACAACACTGGGTACGACACTGGGTACGGCACTGGGTACAGCACTGGGTACAACACTGGGTACGACACTGAGTACGACACTGGGTACGACACTGGGTACGACACTGGGTACGACACTGGGTACGGCACTGGGTACAACACTGGGTACAACACTGGGTACAGCACTGGGTACAACACTGGGTACAACACTGAGTACAACACTGAGTACAACACTGGGTACAACACTGGGTACAGCACTGGGTACAACACTGGGTACAACACTGGGTACAACACTGAGTACAACACTGGGTACAACACTGGGTACAACACTGGGTACAGCACTGGGTACAACACTGGGTACAACACTGAGTACAGCACTGGGTACGACACTGAGTACAACACTGGGTACGACACTGGGTACAACACTGGGTACAACACTGGGTACAACACTGGGTACAACACTGGGTACAACACTGGGTACGACACTGAGTACAACACTGGGTACAGCACTGGGTACGACACTGGGTACGACACTGGGTACAGCACTGGGTACAGCACTGGGTACAGCACTGGGTACGACACTGGGTACAGCACTGGGTACAACACTGGGTACGACACTGAGTACAACACTGGGTACAGCACTGGGTACGACACTGGGTACGACACTGAGTACAACACTGGGTACAACACTGAGTACAGCACTGGGTACAGCACTGGGTACAGCACTGGGTACAACACTGGGTACGACACTGAGTACAACACTGGGTACAACACTGGGTACAACACTGGGTACAGCACTGGGTACAACACTGGGTACGACACTGGGTACGACACTGGGTACGACACTGGGTACGACACTGGGTACGACACTGGGTACGACACTGGGTACAGCACTGGGTACAACACTGGGTACAACACTGGGTACAACACTGAGTACAACCCATATAAATAAATAAATCTCTGAACTACAGAAGTATGTCCATATGAAGTATTGAATTACGACTCTGTGAAGTATTGAAGTACATCTCTATGAAGTATTGAATTACATCTCTGTGAAGTATTGAATTACATCTCTGTGAAGTATTGAATTACATCTCTGTGAAGTATTGAATTACGACTCTGTAAAGTATTGAAGTACATCTCTATGAAGTATTGAAGTACGACTCTGTGAACTATAGAAGCAGGCTGCCATGCTGTCACTGAGCCTCATCATAGTGGAGTGAACTGAACACAGAACCCGGAGTGTCTGTCGCTTGTCCGACCATCCCTTCTGATAGATATGAGGTCAGGTAGAAGGACTCTCTCTCCTCCCCTCCGACCATCCCTTCTGGTAGATATGAGGTCAGGTAGAAGGACTCTCCTCCCCTCCGACCATCCCTTCTGATAGATATGAGGTCAGGTAGAAGGACTCTCTCTCCTCCCCTCCGACCATCCCTTCTGATAGATATGACGTCAGGTAGAAGGACTCTCTCTCCTCCCCTCCGACCATCCCTTCTGATAGATATGAGGTCAGGTAGAAGGACTCTCTCTCCTCCCCTCCGACCATCCCTTCTGATAGATATGAGGTCAGGTAGAAGGACTATCCTCCCCTCCGACCATCCCTTCTGAAAGATATGAAGTCAGGTAGAAGGACTCTCTCTCCTCCCCTCCGACCATCCCTTCTGATAGATATGAGGTCAGGTAGAAGGACTCTCTCTCCTCCCCTCCGACCATCCCTTCTGATAGATATGAGGTCAGGTAGAAGGACTCTCTCTCCTCCCCTCCGACCATCCCTTCTGATAGATATGAGGTCAGGTAGAAGGACTCTCTCTCCTCCCCTCCGACCATCCCTTCTGATAGATATGAGGTCAGGTAGAACGACTCTCCTCCCCTCCGACCATCCCTTCTGATAGATATGAGGTCAGGTAGAAGGACGCTCCTCCCCTCCGACCATCCCTTCTGATAGATACGAGGTCAGGTAGAAGGACTCTCCTCCCCTCCGACCATCCCTTCTGATAGATACGAGGTCAGGTAGAAGGACTCTCTCCCCTCTCCTCCGACCATCCCTTCTGATAGATATGAGGTCAGGTAGAAGGACTCTCTCTCCTCCGACCATCCCTTCTGATAGATATGAGGTCAGGTAGAAGGACTCTCCTCCCCTCCGACCATCCCTTCTGATAGATATGAGGTCAGGTAGAAGGACTGTCCTCCCCTCCGACCATCCCTTCTGATAGATATGAGGTCAGGTAGAAGGACTCTCTCTCCTCCGACCATCCCTTCTGATAGATATGAGGTCAGGTAGAAGGACTCTCCTCCCCTCCGACCATCCCTTCTGATAGATATGAGGTCAGGTAGAAGGACTGTCCTCATCTCCGACCATCCCTTCTGATAGATATGAGGTCAGGTAGAAGGACTCTCCTCTCCTCCGACCATCCCTTCTGATAGATAGGAGGTCAGGTAGAAGGACTCTCCTCCCCTCCGACCATCCCTTCTGATAGATATGAGGTCAGGTAGAAGGACTCTCCTCCCCTCCGACCATCCCTTCTGATAGATATGAGGTCAGGTAGAAGGACTCTCTCTCCTCCGACCATTCCTTCTGATAGATATGAGGTCAGGTAGAAGGACTCTCCTCCCCTCCGACCATCCCTTCTGATAGATATGAGGTCAGGTAGAAGGACTCTCTCTCCTCCCTCCGACCATCCCTTCTGATAGATATGAGGTCAGGTAGAAGGACTCTCTCTCCTCCCCTCCGACCATCCCTTCTGATAGATATGAGGTCAGGTAGAAGGACTCTCCTCCCCTCCGACCATCCCTTCTGATAGATATGAGGTCAGGTAGAAGGACTCTCCTCCCCTCCGACCATCCCTTCTGATAGATATGAGGTCAGGTAGAAGGACTCTCTCCTCCCCTCCGACCATCCCTTCTGATAGATATGAGGTCAGGTAGAAGGACTCTCTCTCCTCCCCTCCGACCATCCCTTCTGATAGATATGAGGTCAGGTAGAAGGACTCTCCTCCCCTCCGACCATCCCTTCTGATAGATATGAGGTCAGGTAGAAGGACTCTCCTCCCCTCCGACCATCCCTTCTGATAGATATGAGGTCAGGTAGAAGGACTCTCCTCCCCTCCGACCATCCCTTCTGATAGATATGAGGTCAGGTAGAAGGACTCTCTCTCCTCCCCTCCGACCATCCCTTCTGATAGATATGAGGTCAGGTAGAAGGACTCTCTCTCCTCCGCTCCGACCATCCTTCTGATAGATATGAGGTCAGGTAGAAGGACTTCCTCCCCTCCGACCATCCCTTCTGATAGATATGAGGTCAGGTAGAAGGGACTCTCCTCCCCTCCGACCACCCCTTATGATAGATACCGAGGTCAGGTAGAAGGACTCTCTCTCCTCCCTCCGACCATCCCTTCTAATAGATATGAGGTCAGGTAGAAGGACTCTCTCTCCTCCTCCGACCATCCCTTCTGATAGATATGAGGTCAGATAGAAGGACTCTCTCTCCTCCCTCCGACCATCCCTTCTGATAGATATGAGGTCAGGTAGAAGGACTCTCCTCCCCTCCGACCATCCCTTTGATAGATATGAGGTCAGGTAGAAGGACTCTCTCTCCTCCTCCGACCATCCTTCTGATAGATATGAGGTCAGGTAGAAGGACTCTCTCTCCTCCCCTCCGACCATCCCTTCTGATAGATATGAGGTCAGGTAGAAGGA
>NW_024060324.1:0-12500 GCF_016432855.1 Salvelinus namaycush
GTGTAGAAGTTGGTAGTGTAGTAGGCCTTGTCCCTGTGTAGAAGTTGGTAGTGAAGTAGGCCTTGTCCCTGTGTAGAAGTTGGTAGTGTAGTAGGCCTTGTCCCTGTGTAGAAGTTGGTAGTGAAGTAGGCCTTGTCCCTGTGTAGAAGTTGGTAGTGTAGTAGACCTTGTCCCTGTGTAGAAGTTGGTAGTGTAGTAGGCCTTGTCCCCGTGTAGAAGTTGGTAGTGTAGTAGGCCTTGTCCCCGTGTAGAAGTTGGTAGTGTAGTAGGCCTTGTCCCTGTGTAGAAGTTGGTAGTGAAGTAGGCCTTGTCCCTGTGTAGAAGTTGGTAGTGTAGTAGACCTTGTCCCTGTGTAGAAGTTGGTAGTGTAGTAGGCCTTGTCCCTGTGTAGAAGTTGGTAGTGTAGTAGGCCTTGTCCCTGTGTAGAAGTTGGTAGTGAAGTAGGCCTTGTCCCTGTGTAGAAGTTGGTAGTGAAGTAGACCTTGTCCCTGTGTAGAAGTTGGTAGTGAAGTAGGCCTTGTCCCTGTGTAGAAGTTGGTAGTGTAGTAGGCCTTGTCCCCGTGTAGAAGTTGGTAGTGAAGTAGGCCTTGTCCCTGTGTAGAAGTTGGTAGTGAAGTAGGCCTTGTCCCTGTGTAGAAGTTGGTAGTGTAGTAGGCCTTGTCCCTGTGTAGAAGTTGGTAGTGTAGTAGGCCTTGTACCTGTGTAGGGGTTGGTAGTGAAGTAGGCCTTGTCCCTGTGTAGAAGTTGGTAGTGAAGTAGGCCTTGTCCCTGTGTAGAAGTTGGTAGTGAAGTAGGCATTGTCCCTGTGTAGAAGTTGGTAGTGAAGTAGGCCTTGTCCCCGTGTAGAAGTTGGTAGTGTAGTAGGCCTTGTCCCCGTGTAGAAGTTGGTAGTGTAGTAGGCCTTGTCCCTGTGTAGAAGTTGGTAGTGAAGTAGGCCTTGTCCCTGTGTAGAAGTTGGTAGTGTAGTAGGCCTTGTCCCTGTGTAGAAGTTGGTAGTGAAGTAGGCCTTGTCCCCGTGTAGAAGTTGGTAGTGAAGTAGGCCTTGTCCCCGTGTAGAAGTTGGTAGTGTAGTAGGCCTTGTACCTGTGTAGGGGTTGGTAGTGAAGTAGGCCTTGTCCCTGTGTAGAAGTTGGTAGTGTAGTAGGCCTTGTACCTGTGTAGAAGTTGGTAGTGTAGTAGGCCTTGTCCCTGTGTAGAAGTTGGTAGTGTAGTAGGCCTTGTCCCTGTGTAGAAGTTGGTAGTGAAGTAGGCCTTGTCCCTGTGTAGAAGTTGGTAGTGAAGTAGGCCTTGTCCCTGTGTAGAAGTTGGTAGTGAAGTAGACCTTGTCCCTGTGTAGAAGTTGGTAGTGAAGTAGGCCTTGTCCCTGTGTAGAAGTTGGTAGTGAAGTAGGCCTTGTCCCTGTGTAGAAGTTGGTAGTGAAGTAGGCCTTGTCCCTGTGTAGAAGTTGGTAGTGTAGTAGGCCTTGTCCCTGTGTAGAAGTTGGTAGTGAAGTAGGCCTTGTCCCTGTGTAGAAGTTGGTAGTGAAGTAGGCCTTGTCCCTGTGTAGAAGTTGGTAGTGTAGTAGGCCTTGTCCCTGTGTAGAAGTTGGTAGTGTAGTAGGCCTTGTCCCTGTGTAGAAGTTGGTAGTGAAGTAGGCCTTGTCCCCGTGTAGAAGTTGGTAGTATAGTAGGCCTTGTCCCCGTGTAGAAGTTGGTAGTGTAGTAGGCCTTGTCCCTGTGTAGAAGTTGGTAGTGTAGTAGGCCTTGTCCCTGTGTAGAAGTTGGTAGTGTAGTAGGCCTTGTCCCTGTGTAGAAGTTGGTAGTGTAGTAGCTTTGTCTTCGTGTAGAGGTTGGTAGTGTAGTAGGCCTTGTCCCTGTGTAGAAGTTGATAGTGTAGTAGGCCTTGTCCCTGTGTAGAAGTTGGTAGTGTAGTAGGCCTTGTCCCTGTGTAGAAGTTGGTAGTGTAGTAGGCCTTGTCCCCGTGTAGAAGTTGGTAGTGTAGTAGGCCTTGTCCCCGTGTAGAAGTTGGTAGTGTAGTAGGCCTTGTCCCTGTGTAGAAGTTGGTAGTGTAGTAGGCCTTGTCCCTGTGTAGAAGTTGGTAGTGTAGTAGGCCTTGTCCCTGTGTAGAAGTTGGTAGTGAAGTAGACCTTGTCCCTGTGTAGAAGTTGGTAGTGTAGTAGGCCTTGTCCCCGTGTAGAAGTTGGTAGTGAAGTAGGCCTTGTCCCCGTGTAGAAGTTGGTAGTGTAGTAGGCCTTGTCCCTGTGTAGAAGTTGGTAGTGAAGTAGGCCTTGTCCCTGTGTAGAAGTTGGTAGTGAAGTAGGCCTTGTCCCTGTGTAGAAGTTGGTAGTGAAGTAGGCCTTGTCCCTGTGTAGAAGTTGGTAGTGAAGTAGGCCTTGTCCCTGTGTAGAAGTTGGTAGTGAAGTAGGCCTTTTCCCTGTGTAGAAGTTGGTAGTGAAGTAGGCCTTGTCCCTGTGTAGAAGTTGGTAGTGTAGTAGGCCTTGTCCCTGTGTAGAAGTTGGTAGTGTAGTAGGCCTTGTCCCTGTGTAGAAGTTGGTAGTGTAGTAGGCCTTGTCCCTGTGTAGAAGTTGGTAGTGAAGTAGGCCTTGTCCCTGTGTAGAAGTTGGTAGTGAAGTAGGCATTGTCCCTGTGTAGAAGTTGGTAGTGTAGTAGGCCTTGTCCCTGTGTAGAAGTTGGTAGTGTAGTAGGCCTTGTCCCTGTGTAGAAGTTGGTAGTGAAGTAGGCCTTGTCCCTGTGTAGAAGTTGGTAGGCCTATCTTACTGGTGTTATGTTGGCAGGGCAGTAGGTCTATCTTACTGGTGATATGTTGGCAGGGCAGTAGGCCTATCTTACTGGTGATATGTTGGCAGGGCAGTAGGCCTACCTTACTGGTGATATGTTGGCAGGGCAGTAGGCCTATCTTACTGGTGATATGTTGGCAGGGCAGTAGGCCTACGTTACTGGTGATATGTTGGCAGGGCAGTAGGCCTACCTTACTGGTGATATGTTGGCAGGGCAGTAGGCCTATCTTACTGGTGATATGTTGGCAGGGCAGTAGGCCTACCTTACTGGTGATATGTTGGCAGGGCAGTAGGCCTACCTTACTGGTGATATGTTGGCAGGGCAGTAGGCCTACCTTACTGGTGATATGTTGGCAGGGCAGTAGGCCTACCTTACTGGTGATATGTTGGCAGGGCAGTAGGCCTACCTTACTGGTGATATGTTGGCAGGGCAGTAGGCCTACCTTACTGGTGATATGTTGGCAGGGCAGTAGGCCTATCTTACTGGTGATATGTTGGCAGGGCAGTAGGCCTACGTTACTGGTGATATGTTGGCAGGGCAGTAGGCCTATCTTACTGGTGATATGTTGGCAGGGCAGTAGAACCTACCTTACTGGTGATATGTTGGCAGGGCAGTAGGCCTACTTTACTGGTGATATGTTGGCAGGGCAGTAGGCCTACCTTACTGGTGATATGTTGGCAGGGCAGTAGACCTATCTTACTGGTGATATGTTGGCTGGGCAGTAGACCTATCTTACTGGTGATATGTTGGCAGGGCAGTAGGCCTATCTTAGTGTAGGCCTATCTTACTGGTGATATGAAACGTTTTCAACTGTCAGTTGTTTGTGTCACTGACTGTAACTCATTCCCAGTTGTAATCAGACAGCTAGTTTGACCTACAGTACGGCTGGCAGCCGGGATGTGTGTCATGGGGATTTATGTGTGTTGACTGACCGTCAGTGTGTGAAGGCTACGCAGGTCACACACACACACACACACGCACGCCAAGCCAAGAGTTGGTGTGTGTGCCCACCAAAATAATGGAAACGTAATGTAAATACCAAAATAATGGAAACGTAATGTAAATACCAAAATAATGGAAACACCAACATAACGGAAACACCAACATAATGTAAACTCCAAAATAAAGGAAACACCAACATAATGGAAACACCAACATAATGGAAACACCAACATAATGGAAACACCAAAATAAAGGAAACACCAACATAATGGAAACACCGAAATAAAGGAAACACCAACATAATGGAAACACCAACATAATGGAAACACCAAAATAAAGGAAACACCAACATAATGGAAACACCGAAATAAAGGAAACACCAACATAATGGAAACACCAAAATAAAGGAAACACCAACAGAATGTAAACACCAAAATAAAGGAAACACCAACATAATGGAAACACCAACATAATGGAAACACCAACATAATGGAAACGCCAAAATAAAGGAAACACCAACATAATGTAAACACCAACATAATGGAAACACCAACATAATGGAAACACCAAAATAATGAAAACACCAAAATAAAGGAAACACCAACATATAGTGTTTTAACAGGGCGTTGGGTCACCACCAACCAGAACAGCTCCAATGCACCTCGACATGGATTCTAGAAGTGTCTGGAACTCTATTGGAAGGATGTGACCTCATTCTTCCACCAGAAAAGTCCATGCCTCAGGCGCCGCTCCAGAATCTCCCATAAGAATTCAGTTGGGTGGAGATCTGGTGACTGACACACACACACACACACACACACACACACACACACACACACACACACACACACACACACACCCTTTAAGCCCTCCTTTGAGGGCCCTTTAAATCAAAGTCACTGAGACCTCTTCTTCCAGCCATGGTAGCCTAAATAATGGACGACTAGGAATTTTAATACATGACCCCTAAGCATGATGGGATGTTATTTGCTTAATTAACTCAGCAACCACACCCTGTATGGAAACACCTGCTTTCAATATACTTTTGTATCCCTCATTTAGTCACGTGTTTCCTTTACTCTGGCAGTTACCTGTAGGTCAGGCCTCGTGGGAAATGTAAACCCCAAATAGAAACAGACAGGTGTTGAAATCCAGAGATAGATACTAGCTACCACTCCTAACCCCCACAAGAGTTACTACACTACTGTCCTAATCACAAAATAACACACAGGCTGCAGTACAGACGTACTTCAGAAACTCTGTGTAATGTTATGGTTGTCCCAGTCTTCAGAAACTCTGTGTAATGTTATGGTTGTCCCAGTCTTCAGTAACTCTGTTGTGGTTGTCCCAGTCTTCAGTAACTCTGTTGTGGTTGTCCCAGTCTTCAGTAACTCTGTTGTAGTTGTCCCAGTCTTCAGTAACTCTGTTGTGGTTGTCCCAGTCTTCAGTAACTCTGTGTAATGTTATGGTTGTCCCAGTCTTCAGTAACTCTGTTGTAGTTGTCCCAGTCTTCAGTAACTCTGTTGTGGTTGTCCCAGTCTTCAGTAACTCTGTTGGGGTTGTCCCAGTCTTCAGTAACTCTGTTGTGGTTGTCCCAGTCTTCAGTAACTCTGTTGTGGTTGTACCAGTCTTCAGTAACTCTGTTGGGGTTGTCCCAGTCTTCAGTAACTCTGTTGTAGTTGTACCAGTCTTCAGTAACTCTGTTGTGGTTGTACCAGTCTTCAGTAACTCTGTTGGGGTTGTCCCAGTCTTCAGTAACTCTGTTGTAGTTGTACCAGTCTTCAGTAACTCTGTTGTGGTTGTCCCAGTCTTCAGTAACTCTGTTGTAGTTGTACCAGTCTTCAGTAACTCTGTTGGGGTTGTACCAGTCTTCAGTAACTCTGTTGTGGTTGTCCCAGTCTTCAGAAACTCTGTGTAATGTTATGGTTGTCCCAGTCTTCAGTAACTCTGTTGTGGTTGTACCAGTCTTCAGTAACTCTGTGTAATGTTATGGTTGTCCCAGTCTTCAGTAACTCTGTTGTGGTTGTACCAGTCTTCAGTAACTCTGTTGTGGTTGTACCAGTCTTCAGTAACTCTGTGTAGTCTTTTTGTTGTCCCAGTCTTCAGTAACTCTGTTGGGGTTGTACCAGTCTTCAGTAACTCTGCTGGGGTTGTCCCAGTCTTCAGAAACTCTGTGTAATGTTATGGTTGTACCAGTCTTCAGTAACTCTGTGTAGTCTTTTTGTTGTCCCAGTCTTCAGTAACTCTGTGTAATGTTATGGTTGTACCAGTCTTCAGTAACTCTGTTGTGGTTGTACCAGTCTTCAGTAACTCACATTAACTATGTGTAGTCTTTTTGTTGTCCCAGTCTTCATTAACTATGTGTAGTCTTTTTGTTGTCCCAGTCTTCATTAACTATGTGTAGTCTTTTTGTTGTCCCAGTCTTCATTAACTCTGTGTAGTCTTTTTGTTGTCCCAGTCTTCATTAACTCTGTGTAGTCTTTTTGTTGTCCCAGTCTTCATTAACTCTGTGTAGTCTTTTTGTTGTCTCAGTCTTCATTAACTCTGTGTAGTCTTTTTGTTGTCCCAGTCTTCATTAACTCTGTGTAGTCTTTTTGTTGTCCCAGTCTTCATTAACTCTGTGTAGTCTTTTTGTTGTCCCAGTCTTCATTAACTCTGTGTAGTCTTTTTGTTGTCCCAGTCTTCAGTAACTCTGTGCAATGTTGTGGTTGTCCCAGTTTTCATTAACTCTGTGCAATGTTGTGGTTGTCCCAGTTTTCAGTAACTCTGTGTAATGTTGTGGTTGTCCCAGCAGATATAGACCAGAGGACTTCCAAGGAGACAAACAGCCATGGAGGGACTCTACATTGACGTCAAGCCCTGTGACCAACACCCCAGCATTCCTCCCCCTCCCTCCCCCCTTCCCCTCACCCCAAACACCGCCCCTCCCCTCCCCTCTCCTTTAGCCCCCTCCCCCCTTATTCTCCCCCATAACATAACCTCTTTCTCAGCCCTCACCCCCTCCCCCTTGGCCTCCTCTCCCCTCATCCCCAACACCCATCCTCACCCAGCCCTCACCCCCTCCCCCTCGGCATCCTCCCCCCTCATCCCCAACACCCATCCTCACCCAGCCCTCACCCCCTCCCCCTCGGCATCCTCCCCCCTCATCCCCAACACCCATCCTCACCCAGCCCTCACCCCCTCCCCCTCGGCCTCCTCCCCCCTCATCCCCAACACCCATCCTCACCCAGCCCTCACCCCCTCCCCCTCGGCCTCCTCCCCCCTCATCCCCAACACCCATCCTCACCCAGCCCTCACCCCCTCCCCCTCGGCCTCCTCCCCCCTCATCCCCAACACCCATCCTCACCCAGCCCTCACCCCCTCCCGCCTTAACCTCACCCCTAACAGATGGTCCTACACAACCCTCACCTCTACACCCTCCCCCCTCCACCTCACCCCTCTCGGAAGAAACACTGCTCCCGCAGAGGAAGAGGAGGGAAAGGAGGAAGAGGTTCGATACAGACTGACTCTGGTTGGCTGCCTCCCGGTCCATCCCCTCACCACCATGGCCATGCTGCCCTGGGTCGTGGCTGAGATCGGGAGGCCTCGGCCTGGGGAGAGAGAAAAGGCTGTAGGGGGTCGGCCGCCTGGAAGTCCTGCAAGTAGAGACACACACACCGGAACCGGACACACACACACCGGAACCGGACACACACGCACCGGAACCGGACACACACGCACCGGAACCGGACACACACGCACCGGAACCGGACACACACGCACCGGAACCGGACACACACGCACCGGAACCGGACACACACGCACCGGAACCGGACACACACGCACCGGAACCGGACACACACGCACCGGAACCGGACACACACACACCGGAACTGGACACACACACACCGGAACCGGAGGTGGACTTTCGGAAGTGGAGAGCGTTTCCTCACGACGACACCAGACGGTGTGTCTGTGTGTGTCCGCCTCGTGGGTGCGGTGTGTGTGGACGGAGGAGGAGGTGGAGAGGGACAGGCGACCGTGGGACCCCCTCACACACACTCACACGGTGTTGTTTGAGTGCCGGCCGCACCGCCTCACCAAGCTCCTCCACAACAGCAGGGAACCGTGTAGCTTTGGTTGTCTGGTTCGAGACACACATCTCTGTTACTGCTACGTCTTCCAATGCCAGGACTGCACCAAGGTACGCTGTGTGTGTGTGTGTGTGTGTGTGTGTGTGTGTGTGTGTGTGTGTGTGTGTGTGTGTGTGTGTGTGTGTGTGTGTGTGTGTGTGTGTGTGTGTGTGTGTGTGTGTGTGTGACCGACTGCGTCAGTATTTATGATATGCGGCAGTGTGACATTAGAAACAGTATCACGGTAACCTGACAGAACGCTTCAACAAACACTTCTCGTAGAACGAGTTACATCAACATCTCCGTTCATCAAACAGGATGTAGATCAGGTTACCACGGAGACCACTTCCTGTGGCAGGGTGTCTGTGTGTGTGCTGACCAATTCTTGGCGCTCTCTCGTCTCTGTCACTCACTCACTCACTTACACTATCTCTCTCTCGTCTCTCTGTCTCTCACTCACACTCTCTCTCTCTCTCTCTCGTCTCTCTCTCTCTCACTCACACTCTGTCTCTCTCTCTCTCTCTCTCTCTCTCTGTCTCTCTCTCTCATCTCTCTCGCTCTGTCTCTCTCTCTCTCGTCTCTCTCTCTGTCCCTCACTCACACTCTCTCTCTCTCTCTCTCTCGGTCTCTCTCTCTCCTCCTTCCACCCGTGCCCTTCATTCATTGGTGGTGATGTCACTGTGGCCTAGCCACCTGTTGCTCTGACACACACATGGCTTAGCATGGTGGTTGTGTGAAAGAGAGAGGAATTAGAGGGTGTGAGAGAGAGACAGAGACCGAGGGAGAGACCGAGGGAGAGACCGAGGGAGAGACCGAGGGAGAGACCGAGGGAGAGACAGAGAGCAACAGAGGGAGAGACAGAGAGCAACAGAGGGAGAGACAGAGAGCAACAGAGGGAGACAGAGAGCAACAGAGACAGACAGAGGGAGACAGACTGACCAGGTGAATCCAGGTGAAAAGCTATGATCCCTTATTGATGCCACTTGTTAAATCCACTTCAATCAGTGTAGATGAAGGTTAAAGAAGGATTTTTAAGCCTTGAGACAATTGAGACATGGATTGTGTATGTGTACCATTCAGAGGGTGAATGGGTAAGACAAAAGATTGAAGTGCCTTTGAACGGGGTATGGTAGTAGGTGCCAGGTGCACCGGTTTGAGTGTCAAGAACTGCAACGCTGCTGGGTTTTTCACGATCAACAGTTTCCTGTGTGGATGGTCCACCACCCAAAGGACATCCAGACAACTTTGACACAACTGTGGGAAGCGTTGGAGTCAACATGGACCAGCATCCCTGTGGAACGCTTTCCACACCTTGTAGAGTCCATGCCCCGGCGAATTGAGGCTGTTCTGAGGGCAAACCAGGGTTACCACACTGTACACATTTGAGGTTCGAGAAGCTTCCATTGAACAACACTCTCTGGGCTCTATTGTAGAAGTAACTCTCCAACCATGTGATGTAAACACCATAACAATTTATGATCAATAACATCGAAGGCTGCAGTGAAATCCTCACAATAACAGCTCCAACTATCCTCTTATTATCCGTTTCTTCTTAACCAATCATCGGTCATCTGAGTCAGTACACGTCTCTATATGCACGCTGAAAGTCAGTAGGTAACTTGTTCTCAGAAAAAAAATTGCCTAGTATTTGGTCAAACACAATTCTCTCCGTCAGTTTACTAAGAGTAGGCAGCAAACTGATTAGAGCCAGAAAAGGGTGCTTTACTATTTTTAGGTAGTGGGATTACTTTAGTTTCCCTCCATGCATGTGGACAGACACTCCTTTAGGCATTAAAGACATGGGAAATAGGGGGCGGCAATACAGTCTGCTACCACTCTCAATAGTTTACCATCTAGGTTGTCTATACCTGGTGGTAATACAGTCTGCTACCATTCTCAATAGTTTACCATCTAGGTTGTCTATACCTGGTGGTAATACAGTCTGCCACCATTCTCAATAGTTTACCATCTAGGTTGTCTATACCTGGTGGTAATACAGTCTGCCACCATTCTCTATAGTTTCCCATCCAGGTTGTCTATACCTGGTGGTAATACAGTCTGCTACTGTTCTCTATAGTTTACCATCTAGGTTGTCTATACCTGGTGGTAATACAGTCTGCTACCATTCTCAATAGTTTACCATCTTGGTTGTCTATACCTGGTGGTAATACAGTCTGCTACCATTCTCATTAGTTTACCATCTAGGTTGTCTATACCTGGTGGTAATACAGTCTGCTACCATTCTCAATAGTTTACCATCTTGGTTGTCTATACCTGGTGGTAATACAGTCTGCTACCATTCTCAATAGTTTACCATCTAGGTTGTCTAAAGCTGGTGGTAATACAGTCTGCTACCATTCTCAATAGTTTACCATCTAGGTTGTCTATACCTGGTGGTAATACAGTCTGCTACCACTCTCAATAGTTTACCATCTAGGTTGTCTATACCTGGTGGTAATACAGTCTGCTACCATTCTCTATAGTTTACCATCTAGGTTGTCTATACCTGGTGGTAATACAGTCTGCCACCATTCTCAATAGTTTCCCATCTAGGTTGTCTATACCTGGTGGCAATACAGTCTGCTACCATTCTCAATAGTTTACCATCAAGGTTGTCTATACCTGGTGGTAATACAGTCTGCTACCATTCTCAATAGTTTACCATCTAGGTTGTCTATACCTGGTGATAATACAGTCTGCTACCATTCTCAATAGTTTCCCATCTAGGTTGTCTATACCTGGTGATAATACAGTCTGCTACCATTCTCAATAGTTTCCCATCTAGGTTGTCTATACCTGGTGGTAATACAGTCTGCCACCATTCTCAATAGTTTACCATCTAGGTTGTCTATACCTGGTGGTAATACAGTCTGCTACCATTCTCAATAGTTTACCATCTAGGTTGTCTATACCTGGTGGTAATACAGTCTGCTACCACTCTCAATAGTTTACCATCTAGGTTGTCTATACCTGGTGGCAATACAGTCTGCTACCATTCTCAATAGTTTACCATCTAGGTTGTCTATACCTGGTGGTAATACAGTCTGCTACCATTCTCAATAGTTTCCCATCTAGGTTGTCTATACCTGGTGATAATACAGTCTGCTACCATTCTCAATAGTTTACCATCCAGGTTGTCTATACCTGGTGGTAATACAGTCTGCTACCATTCTCAATAGTTTACCATCTAGGTTGTCTATACCTGGTGGTAATACAGTCTGCTACCATTCTCAATAGTTTACCATCTAGGTTGTCTATACCTGGTGGTAATACAGTCTGCTACCACTCTCAATAGTTTCCCATCTAGGTTGTAAACTGGTGTCTTTTCCTTATTGATGGATAACAATAGTTTTTCCACCTCGTCCACACAAACTCGACCACATTCAAAACAGCAATCCTTCTCTTTCATTATTAGATATTCAATACACAAATATTTTGGTTCACTGTTCAATGTTGTCATTAAACTTATGTTTGTCCACTTTACCAGTGAAATAGTCACTGAAGTGTATGCAAATAGACTTGTAGAATGAGAGCGAGGGATGGCAGAGAGCACTTTTTAATTGTTAATTTGTGATTTCCAAAGCAAGTGAAAACGCTTGTTTTTCCATGCCAATAAAGCCCCCTTTTTGAATTGAGAGAGCAGAGAATCCATTACAGTTTGTGCCACCAGGTGACGTCGTTGAACACTTTCAAAGCGATTCGTGTTTTAATAAAAGTTAATTCATTAAAGTTTTTTAATTTCCTCTTCTTGAGAGGTCAGACCCTCAGTTCCATCTTGATTTTGAAAGTAGCCTATCCCCGAACTACTTTAGTAGCCAAGTCTATTCCACAATTTCATGCTGTGTGTTTTTATTGGTGTGTATAACCCCAAATTACAAGTCAGTGATTTACAGAAAAACAGTCAGTCAGTTACTCATCAAACCTTGTCTTCAGAGAAGGTGGCATGTAGCTACTCAATCTTGAAGATACTCGTTTGGATCAACAGTACGTCCCATTCATGGGATTTAGTGTCTTCAACTTCTCTCGCAGTTTCTCGCTTCGACACTTTGTTTACCTTCCTTCCGGATAGTTAGAAGGATAGAGATCAATCTGCTTCCACTAAAGAAAATGCAACGTGTATCAAAAACACTAACTTACAATCTGAATTCGTTCATATCTGAACAAGTCTTTTGACCGTTCACGGGGGTCATAGACAAAAGTATCGTTCCCGGTCTCCAAACGTTATTGTCGCATTTGACAGCTTGGGACGGAGGACCGGTGGGTCAGAAACAGCGGTTCATTAACGGGAGGGACGCTTCGACCGAAGGAAGAGGAAGAAAGTCCACTTTTGTTCCGTTCAAAACCAACTGAGGAAAAACAACCGTTGCCCTGTAACGTTAGCTAGTTGTTAGCTAGCTACCGTAGCTCAATCTCCGGGTAAAAGTTTTATGGCGGATGGGATGAAAGCACGACTACAAAGATTCAATTTATTCAATGTCAAGACAGAGACAAAAGCTGTAAGTTTGTTACGTCTTATTTTTTAAAATTGTTATCTTGTGTTTTCTCCTACTCTTCTCGTTAGCTTTCTAGCCAGTCAGCTAGCTAGCTATCAGTACAGAACTTACAGTAGTTAACTAATATTTTGCTAACTACTAACATAAGTCTGGTTGTTGACTCGTCATTATTAAAG
>NW_024060324.1:17500-25720 GCF_016432855.1 Salvelinus namaycush
ACGCTGACAGACACAGCAAACCTTTTTGCCACAGCTCGCATTGATGTGCCATCCTGGATGAACTGCACTACCTGAGCCACTTGTGTGGGTTGTAGACTCCGTCTCATGCTACCACTAGAGTGAAAGCACCGCCAGCATTCAAAAGTGACCAAAACATCAGCCAGGAAGCATAGGAACTGAGAAGTGGTCTGTGGTCACCACCTGCAGAATCACTCCTTTATTGGGGGTGTCTTGCTAATTGCCTATAATTTCCACCTTTTGTCTATTCCATTTGCACAACAGCATGTGAAATTTATTGTCAATCAGTGTTGCTTCCTAAGTGGACAGTTTGATTTCACAGAAGTGTGATTGACTTGGAGTTACATTGTGTTGTTTAAGTGTTCCCTTTATTTTTTTGAGCAGTGTATATATATATTATATGTATATTGTATCTATAGCTACAACAACTTCATTGCCCGTCCTCTGTGAGGGGTGTGTGGTCTTCATTGCCCGTCCTCTGTGAGGGGTGTTTGGTCTTCATTGCCCGTCCTCTGTGAGGGGTGTTTGGTCTTCATTGCCCGTCCTCTGTGAGGGGTGTTTGGTCTTCATTGCCCGTCCTCTGTGAGGGGTGTTTGGTCTTCATTGCCCGTCCTCTGTGAGGGGTGTTTGGTCTTCATTGCCCGTCCTCTGTGAGGGGTGTTTGGTCTTCATTGCCCGTCCTCTGTGAGGGGTGTTTGGTCTTCATTGCCCGTCCTCTGTGAGGGGTGTTTGGTCTTCATTGCCCGTCCTCTGTGAGGGGTGTTTGGTCTTCATTGCCCGTCCTCTGTGAGGGGTGTTTGGTCTTCATTGCCCGTCCTCTGTGAGGGGTGTTTGGTCTTCATTGCCCGTCCTCTGTGAGGGGTGTTTGGTCTTCATTGCCCGTCCTCTGTGTGGGGTGTTTGGTCTTCATTGCCCGTCCTCTGTGTGGGGTGTTTGGTCTTCATTGCCCGTCCTCTGTGTGGGGTGTTTGGTCTTCATTGCCCGTCCTCTGTGTGGGGTGTTTGGTCTTCATTGCCCGTCCTCTGTGTGGGGTGTTTGGTCTTCATTGCCCGTCCTCTGTGTGGGGTGTTTGGTCTTCATTGCCCGTCCTCTGTGTGGGGTGTTTGGTCACATGTCATTCTTGGGACTTTACTTCTCTGTTTATGTAACTTGCTTCCTTCTTTTACACTCCTGTTCAGTGTTGCGTTGCCAATTGAAGTCACGCCACACACACACACACACACAGTACACACACAGTACACACACACACACACACACACACAGTACACAGTACACAGTACACACACACACACACACACACACACACACACACACACACACACACACACACACACACACACACACAGTACACACACACACACACACACACACACACACACACACACAGTACACACACACACACACACACCAGTGTTGTCACAATACCAGAACTTTGACTTTGAAACCAGGTTTGGGTAAAAAACAAAAACAAAAAAAACAACATACTTAAATAAATAATAATACAAAATAAAACATATCAAATCAAAAAAGGAAGACAAATTAGCCAAAGCCACAGAATGGGACTTGATCCAGACAGATCATCAATATCATTACATTACACATTTTTGGAATGTATACGTTAATGAATAAATTATACAGTCATACAAATCATTTTGACTTTGTTTTTACCAATCCAACTACATAGCAGCGTAATGGTAATAATAGATTCGGAAGGTAAATCTGTATTGATAAACTGGGTAAGTCAAGATGTAGTCGAGGTCTATCCACAATACAGGTGAATACATGAGAATGGCTCACCCAGGAAACAACTTTACAAAATGACTCATTTTGAGGTTAAAGGGAGTTGGAGGACCTCACCCCCCCCCCCCAAATAGCAGAGTGATACATTTTTGCTCACTTTAATCCAGTGGACAGGATGAGAACCTATGACTGACGTTTCCATGTCAAGCTGACTCCTTCCACAGACTCCTATCACGAGGCTACATATGGCAAACCATTTGTTCATCTTCTATTTTATTTGTACAACATTTTGCATTAGTAGAAGCTGTATTATATTTCTGAAAGTGTGCGCTGTCTCTTTAAGACCCATGATGTCATTCACGCACGCACACAGTCAGTTTGAGGCTCAAGCAAATATTATCTTGACTGGGGAGAGACGTGAGGCGGGGGAGACAAAGTCAATGGCTTCAGCTGTAAGCTAGCAAAGAAAGTTAGCCTACGGAGCTGAAAGCTAGAAAGGAAAGTTAGCCTATAGAGCTGGAAGCTAGCAAGGAAAGTTAGCCCTACAGAGCTGGAAGCTAGCAAGGAAAGTTAGCCCTACAGAGCTGGAAGCTAGCAAGAAAAGTTAGCCCTACAGAGCTGGAAGCTAGCAAGGAAAGTTAGCCCTACAGAGCTGGAAGCTAGCAAGGAAAGTTAGCCCTACAGAGCTGGAAGCTAGCAAGGAAAGTTAGCCCTACAGAGCTGGAAGCTAGCAAGGAAAGTTAGCCCTACAGAGCTGGAAGCTAGCAAGGAAAGTTAGCCCTACAGAGCTGGAAGCTAGCAAGGAAAGTTAGCAGCAGTGAGCGGTAATGTATAGCTCAGCGGTTCCTCATGGAAGGATAGAGCTAGCAGTGAGCGGTAATGTATAGATCAGCGGTTCCTCATGGAAGGATAGAGCTAGCAGTGAGCGGTAATGTATAGCTCAGCGGTTCCTCATGGAAGGATAGAGCTAGCAGTGAGTGGTAATGTATAGCTCAGCGGTTCCTCATGGAAGGATAGAGCTAGCAGTGAGTGAGCGGTAATGTATAGATCAGCGGTTCCTCATGGAAGGATAGAGCTAGCAGTGAGCGGTAATGTATAGCTCAGCGGTTCCTCATGGAAGGATAGAGCTAGCAGTGAGTGAGCGGTAATGTATAGCTCAGCGGTTCCTCATGGAAGGATAGAGCTAGCAGTGAGCGGTAATGTATAGATCAGCGGTTCCTCATGGAAGGATAGAGCTAGCAGTGAGCGGTAATGTATAGATCAGCGGTTCCTCATGGAAGGATAGAGCTAGCAGTGAGCGGTAATGTATAGATCAGTGGTTCCTCATGGACGGATAGAGCTAGCAGTGAGCGGTAATGTATAGTTCAGAGGTTCCTCATGGAAGGATAGAGCTAGCAGTGAGCGGTAATGTATAGATCAGCGGTTCCTCATGGACGGATAGAGCTAGCAGTGAGCGGTAATGTATAGCTCAGAGGTTCCTCATGGAAGGATAGAGCTAGCAGTGAGCGGTAATGTATAGATCAGCGATTCCTCATGGAAGGATAGAGCTAGCAGTGAGCGGTAATGTATAGTTCAGAGGTTCCTCATGGAAGGATAGAGCTAGCAGTGAGCGGTAATGTATAGCTCAGAGGTTCCTCATGGAAGGATAGAGCTAGCAGTGAGCGGTAATGTATAGCTCAGAGGTTCCTCATGGAAGGATAGAGCTATCAGTGAGTGGTAATGTATAGCTCAGAGGTTCCTCATGGAAGGATAGAGCTAGCAGTGAGCGGTAATGTATAGTTCAGAGGTTCCTCATGGAAGGATAGAGCTAGCAGTGAGCGGTAATGTATAGTTCAGAGGTTCCTCATGGAAGGATAGAGCTAGCAGTAAGTGGTAACACCCATGACTGGGGTTAGTCACTGGCCCTGGTCCAGCTAACTTCCTGTTCTCAACGGTGGTTTCTGTGAACAAGACTTGTGTTTGTGTGACTGTGACACACTAGTCGAGTCTCATATGGCACCCTATTCCCTATGGGGCCCTGGTCTGTAGTAGTGCACTACCCTGGTCTATAGTAGTACACTACCCTGGTCTATAGTAGTACACTACCCTGGTCTGTAGTAGTACACTACCCTGGTCTGTAGTAGGACACTACCCTGGTCTGTAGTAGTACACTACCCTGGTCTGTAGTAGGTCACTACCCTGGTCTGTAGTAGGTCACTACCCTGGTCTGTAGTGGTGCACTACCCTGGTCTGTAGTAGGTCACTACCCTGGTCTGTAGTAGGTCACTACCCTGGTCTGTAGTAGTACACTACCCTGGTCTGTAGTAGTACACTACCCTGGTCTGTAGTAGGTCACTACCCTGGTCTGTAGTAGGTCACTACCCTGGTCTGTAGTAGTACACTACCCTGGTCTGTAGTAGTACACTACCCTGGTCTGTAGTAGGACACTACCCTGGTCTGTAGTAGGACACTACCCTGGTCTGTAGTAGGACACTACCCTGGTCTATAGTAGGACACTGCCCTGGTCTGTAGTAGCACACTGCCCTGGTCTATAGTAGTACACTACCCTGGTCTGTAGTAGGACACTACCCTGGTCTGTAGTAGGACACTACCCTGGTCTGTAGTAGCACACTGCCCTGGTCTATAGTAGTACACTACCCTGGTCTGTAGTGGGACACTACCCTGGTCTGTAGTGGGACACTACCCTGGTCTGTAGTGGGACACTACCCTGGTCTGTAGTGGGACACTACCCTGGCCTGTAGTGGGACACTACCCTGGTCTGTAGTGGGACACTACCCTGGTCTGTAGTAGGACACTACCCTGGTCTGTAGTAGGTACACTACCCTGGTCTGTAGTAGGTCACTACCCTGGTCTGTAGTAGGTACACTACCCTGGTCTGTAGTAGGTACACTACCCTGGTCTGTAGTAGGTACACTACCCTGGTCTGTAGTAGGTACACTACCCTGGTCTGCAGTAGGTCACTACCCTGGTCTGTAGTAGGACACTACCCTGGTCTGTAGTAGGACACTACCCTGGTCTGTAGTAGGACACTACCCTGGTCTGTAGTAGGACACTACCCTGGTCTGTAGTAGGACACTACCCTGGTCTGCAGTAGGACACTACCCTGGTCTGCGGTAGGACACTACCCTGGTCTGCGGTAGGACACTACCCTGGTCTGCGGTAGGACACTACCCTGGTCTGCGGTAGGACACTACCCTGGTCTGCGGTAGGACACTACCCTGGTCTGCGGTAGGTCACTACCCTGGTCTGCGGTAGGTCACTACCCTGGTCTGCGGTAGGGCACTACCCTGGTCTGCGGTGGCGCACTACCCTGGTCTGCGGTAGGGCACTACCCTGGTCTGCGGTGGCGCACTACCCTGGTCTGCGGTGGCGCACTACCCTGGTCTGCGGTGGCGCACTACCCTGGTCTGCGGTGGCGCACTACCCTGGTCTGCGGTAGCGCACTACCCTATAGGGCCCTGTTCCACAGTAGAGAGGGAGAGGTGGCAGGAGGTGGCAGGAGGAGGGGGGGAGAGGTGGCAGGAGGAGCAGGGGAGAGGTGGCAGGAGGAGCAGGGGAGAGGTGGCAGGAGGAGGAGGGGAGAGGTGGCAGGAGGAGGAGGGGAGAGGTGGCAGGAGGAGGAGGGGAGAGGTGGCAGGAGGAGGAGGGGAGAGGTGGCAGGAGGAGGAGGGGAGAGGTGGCAGGAGGAGGGGAGAGGTGGCAGGAGGAGGAGGGGAGAGGTGGCAGGAGGAGGAGGGGAGAGGTGGCAGGAGGAGGAGGGGAGAGGTGGCAGGAGGAGGAGGGGAGAGGTGGCAGGAGGAGGAGGGGAGAGGTGGCAGGAGGAGGGAGAGACATATCTGTGGCAGAGAGAATGTGAGGAGTAGATGGGGGGGAGAGAATGTGAGGAGTAGATGGGGGGGAGAGAATGTGAGGAGTAGATGGGGGGAGAGAATGTGAGAGAATGTGAGGAGTAGATGGGGGGAGAGAATGTGAGGAGTAGATGGGGGGAGAGAATGTGAGGAGTAGATGGGGGGAGAGAATGTGAGGAGTAGATGGGGGGAGAGAATGTGAGGAGTAGATGGGGGGAGAGAATGTGAGGAGTAGATGGGGGGAGAGAATGTGAGGAGTAGATGGGGGGAGAGAATGTGAGGAGTAGATGGGGGGGAGAGAATGTGAGGAGTAGATGGGGGGGAGAGAATGTGAGGAGTAGATGGGGGGGAGAGAATGTGAGGAGTAGATGGGGGGGAGAGAATGTGAGGAGTAGATGGGGGGGAGAGAATGTGAGGAGTAGATGGGGGGGAGAGAATGTGAGGAGTAGATGGGGGGGAGAGAATGTGAGGAGTAGATGGGGGGGAGAGAATGTGAGGAGTAGATGGGGGGGAGAGAATGTGAGGAGTAGATGGGGGGGAGAGAATGTGAGGAGTAGATGGGGGGGAGAGAATGTGAGGAGTAGATGGGGGGGAGAGAATGTGAGGAGTAGATGGGGGGGAGAGAATGTGAGGAGTAGATGGGGGGGAGAGAATGTGAGGAGTAGATGGGGGGGAGAGAATGTGAGGAGTAGATGGGGGGGGGAGAGAATGTGAGGAGTAGATGGGGGGGGAGAGAATGTGAGGAGTAGATGGGGGGGGGAGAGAATGTGAGGAGTAGATGGGGGGGGAGAGAATGTGAGGAGTAGATGGGGGGGGGGAGAGAATGTGAGGAGTAGATGGGGGGGGGAGAGAATGTGAGGAGTAGATGGGGGGGGGAGAGAATGTGAGGAGTAGATGGGGGGGGGAGAGAATGTGAGGAGTAGATGGGGGGGAGTGAATGAGAGGAGTAGATGGGGGGGAGTGAATGAGAGGAGTAGATGGGGGGAGGGAATGAGAGGAGTAGATGGGGGGAGTGAATGAGAGGAGTAGATGGGGGGAGGGAATGAGAGGAGTAGATGGGGGGAGGGAATGAGAGGAGTAGATAGGGGGAGGGAATGAGGTAGGGAGGGAGAGGGGAGTAGATAGGGGGAGCGAGTGAGAGGAGTAGATAGGGGGAGCGAGTGAGAGGAGTAGATAGGGGGAGCGAGTGAGAGGAGTAGATAGGGGGAGCGAGTGAGAGGAGTAGATAGGGGGAGTGGATGTGGTAGAGAGAGTGCAGGGAGTCCAGGTTAACATGACACCTCTCTTCAGCTGGCTGACCAAGTTAGGTAACTACTGTCTGCTGTACGGAGATCCTTGTTCCACTCTGTTGCTCTGTGTCTCCTAGGACAAGGGTAGTTGTTATAGAACACACACACAGTGAGAACACACACACACACACACACACACACACACACACACACACACACACACACACACACACACGTCTCTCTCCCTCCACATTACCTACTGTAGAATATATCTAGCTAGGCCTCAGTCAGTCAGTCATTGTGAAAGAGAACACAACATTACACAACCATCACAAGACCAGACCTGACCCAGTCTGAGATGTTGACAACCAGCCAGCCAACCAGTCAGTCAGCCAGCCAGCCAGCCAGCCAGTCAACCAGCCATTCAGTCAGCCAGCCAACCAGCCAGTCAGTCAACCAGCCAGCCAGTCAACCAGCCAGCCAGTTAGTCAAACAGTTAGTCAACCAGCCAGCCAGTCAACCAGCCAGCCAGTTAGTCAACCAGTTAGTCAACCAACCAACCAACCAGTCAGCCAGCCAGCCAGCCAGCCTGTGTGCCAGCCAGCCTGTCAACCAGCCAACCAACCAGTCAGCCAGCCAGCCAGCCTGTGTGCCAGCCAGCCAGCCAGCCTGTGTGCCAGCCAGCCTGTGTGCCAGCCAGTCAGCCAGCCAACCAGCCAGTCAGTCAACCAGCCAGTCAGACAGCCAGTCAACCAGCCATTCAGTCAGTCAGCCAACCAGCCAGCCAGCCAACCAGCCAGTCAGTCAACCAGCCAGTCAACCAGCCATTCAGTCAGTCAGCCAGCCAACCAGCCAGTCAGACAGCCAGCCAGACAGCCAACCAGCCAGTCAGACAGCCAGCCAGTCAGTCAGCCAGTCAGTCAGTCAGCCAACCTGTGTGCCACTCCACTGGTCTGATGTTTAGTCAGGGAGCCAGTCAGTCAGGGAAACAGGCAGGCCCATCACATTACCTCATGGTGAGTCACCACTCCTGTTTCTAGCGCCTTCTGTCTGACACACTGTCAGTTTGGTGGAACAAATACTGTCCAGTCTGAAACACACACTGTCAGTTTGGTGGAACAAATACTGTCCAGTCAGAAACACACGCTGTCAGTTTGGTGGAACAAATACTGTCCAGTCAGAAACACACGCTGTCAGTTTGGTGGAACAAATACTGTCCAGTCAGAAACACACACTGTCAGTTTGGTGGAACAAATACTGTCCAGTCAGAAACACACACTGTCAGTTTGGTGGAACAAATACTGTCCAGTCAGAAACACACACTGTCAGTTTGGTGGAACAAATACTGTCCAGTCAGAAACACACACTGTCAGTTTGGTGGAACA
>NW_024060325.1:0-25659 GCF_016432855.1 Salvelinus namaycush
ACCACTGAGTCTACACCTTTAAAATGAACAAGACCTTTTACCACTGAGTCTACACCTTTAAAATGAACAAGACCTTTTACCACTGAGTCTACACCTTTAAATGAACAAGACCTTTTACCACTGAGTCTACACCTTTATAATGAACAAGACATTTTACCACTGAGTCTACACCTTTAAAATGAACAATACTTTTTACCACTGAGCCTACACCTTTAAAATGAACAAGACCTTTTACCACTGAGTCTACACCTTTAAAATGAACAAGACCTTTTACCACTGAGTCTACACCTTTAAAATGAACAATACCTTTTACCACTGAGTCTACACCTTTAAAATGAACAAGACCTTTACCACTGAGTTTACACATGTAAAACGAACAAGACCTTTTACCACTGAGTCTACACCTTTAAAATGAACAAGACCTTTTACCACTGAGTCTACACCTTTATAATGAACAAGACCTTTTACCACTGAGTCTACACCTTTAAAATGAACATAACCTTTTACCACTGAGTCTACACCTTTATAATGAACAAGACCTTTTACCACTGAGTCTACACCTTTAAAATGAACATAACCTTTTACCACTGAGTCTACACCTTTAAAATGAACAAGACCTTTTACCACTGAGTCTACACCTTTAAAATGAACAAGACCTTTTACCACTGAGTCTACACCTTTAAAATGAACATAACCTTTTACCACTGAGTCTACACCTTTAAAATGAACAAGACCTTTTACCACTGAGTCTACACCTTTAAAATGAACAAGACCTTTTACCACTGAGTCTACACCTTAAAATGAACAAGACCTTTTACCACTGAGTCTACACCTTTAAAATGAACAAGACCTTTAACCACTGAGTCTACACCTTTAAAATGAACAAGACCTTTTACCACTGATTCTACACCTTTATAATGAACAAGACCTTTGACCACTGAGTCTACACCTTTAAAATGAACAAGACCTTTTACCACTGAGTCTACACCTTTAAAATGAACAAGACCTTTTACCACTGAGTCTACACCTTTAAAATGAACAAGACATTTTACCACTGAGTCTACACCTTTAAAATGAACAAGACCTTTTACCACTGAGTCTACACCTTTAAAATGAACAAGACCTTTTACCACTGAGTCTACAGCTTTATAATGAACAAGACATTTTACCACTGAGTCTACACCTTTAAAATGAACAATACTTTTTACCACTGAGTCTACACCTTTAAAATGAACAAGACCTTTTACCACTGAGTCTACACCTTTAAAATGAACAAGACCTTTTACCACTGAGTCTACACCTTTAAAATGAACAATACCTTTTACCACTGAGTCTACACCTTTAAAATGAACAAGACCTTTTACCACTGAGTCTACACCTTTATAATGAACAAGACCTTTTACCACTGAGTCTACACCTTTAAAATGAACAAGACCTTTTACCACTGAGTCTACACCTTTAAAATGAACAAGACCTTTTACCACTGAGTCTACACCTTTAAAATGAACATAACCTTTTACCACTGAGTCTACACCTTTATAATGAACAAGACCTTTTACCACTGAGTCTACACCTTTAAAATGAACATAACCTTTTACCACTGAGTCTACACCTTTAAAATGAACAAGACCTTTTACCACTGAGTCTACACCTTTAAAATGAACAAGACCTTTTACCACTGAGTCTACACCTTTAAAATGAACATAACCTTTTACCACTGAGTCTACACCTTTAAAATGAACAAGACCTTTTACCACTGAGTCTACACCTTTAAAATGAACAAGACCTTTTACCACTGAGTCTACACCTTTAAAATGAACAATACCTTTTACCACTGAGTCTACACCTTTAAAATGAACAAGACCTTTAACCACTGAGTCTACACCTTTAAAATGAACAAGACCCTTTACCACTGAGTCTACACCTTTAAAATGAACAAGACCTTTTACCACTGAGTCTACACCTTTAAAATGAACAAGACCTTTTACCACTGAGTCTACACCTTTAAAATGAACACGACCTTTTACCATTGAGTCTACACCTTTAAAATGAACAATACCTTTTACCACTGAGTCTACACCTTTAAAATGAACAAGACCTTTTACCACTGAGTCTACACCTTTAAAATGAACAAGACCTTTTACCACTGAGTCTACACCTTTAAAATGAACAAGACCTTTTACCACTGAGTCTACACCTTTAAAATGAACAATACCTTTTACCACTGAGTCTACACCTTTAAAATGAACAAGACCTTTTACCACTGAGTCTACACCTTTATAATGAACAAGACCTTTTACCACTGAGTCTACACCTTTAAAATGAACAAGACCTTTTACCACTGAGTCTACACCTTTATAATGAACAAGACCTTTTACCACTGAGTCTACACCTTTAAAATGAACATAACCTTTTACCACTGAGTCTACACCTTTATAATGAACAAGACCTTTTACCACTGAGTCTACACCTTTAAAATGAACATAACCTTTTACCACTGAGTCTACACCTTTAAAATGAACAAGACCTTTTACCACTGAGTCTACACCTTTAAAATGAACAAGACCTTTTACCACTGAGTCTACACCTTTAAAATGAACATAACCTTTTACCACTGAGTCTACACCTTTAAAATGAACAAGACCTTTTACCACTGAGTCTACACCTTTAAAATGAACAAGACCTTTTACCACTGAGTCTACACCTTTAAATGAACAATACCTTTTACCACTGAGTCTACACCTTTAAAATGAACAAGACCTTTAACCACTGAGTCTACACCTTTAAAATGAACAAGACCCTTTACCACTGATTCTACACCTTTATAATGAACAAGACCTTTTACCACTGAGTCTACACCTTTAAAATGAACAAGACCTTTTACCACTGAGTCTACACCTTTAAAATGAACATAACCTTTTACCATTGAGTCTACACCTTTAAAATGAACAAGACCTTTTACCACTGAGTCTACACCTTTAAAATGAACAAGACATTTTACCACTGAGTCTACACCTTTAAAATGAACAAGACCTTTTACCACTGAGTCTACACCTTTAAAATGAACAAGACCTTTTACCACTGAGTCTACACCTTTAAAATGAACAAGACCTTTTACCACTGAGTCTACACCTTTAAAATGAACAAGACCTTTTTACCACTGAGTCTACACCTTTAAAATGAACAAGACCTTTTACCACTGAGTCTACACCTTTAAAATGAACACGACCTTTTACCATTGAGTCTACACCTTTAAAATGAACAAGACCTTTTACCACTGAGTCTACACCTTTAAAACGAACAAGACCTTTTACCACTGTGTCTACACCTTTAAAATGAACATAACCTTTTACCACTGAGTCTACACCTTTAAAATGAACATAACCTTTTACCACTGAGTCTACACCTTTAAAATGAACAAGACCTTTTACCACTGAGTCTACACCTTTAAAATGAACAAGACCTTTTACCACTGAGTCTACACCTTTAAAATGAACAAGACCTTTTACCACTGAGTCTACACCTTTATAATGAACAAGACATTTTACCACTGAGTCTACACCTTTAAAATGAACAATACTTTTTACCACTGAGCCTACACCTTTAAAATGAACAAGACCTTTTACCACTGAGTCTACACCTTTAAAATGAACAAGACCTTTTACCACTGAGTCTACACCTTTAAAATGAACAATACCTTTTACCACTGAGTCTACACCTTTAAAATGAACAAGACCTTTTACCACTGAGTCTACACCTTTAAAATGAACAAGACATTTTACCACTGAGTCTACACCTTTAAAATGAACAAGACCTTTTACCACTGAGTCTACACCTTTATAATGAACAAGACCTTTTACCACTGAGTCTACACCTTTAAAATGAACATAACCTTTTACCACTGAATCTACACCTTTATAATGAACAATACCTTTTACCACTGAGTCTACACCTTTAAAATGAACATAACATTTTACCACTGAGTCTACACCTTTAAAATGAACAAGACCTTTTACCACTGAGTCTACACCTTTAAAATGAACAAGACCTTTTACCACTGAGTCTACACCTTTAAAATGAACAAGACCTTTTACCACTGAGTCTACACCTTTAAAATGAACATAACCTTTTACCACTGAGTCTACACCTTTAAAATGAACAAGACCTTTTACCACTGAGTCTACACCTTTAAAATGAACAAGACCTTTTACCACTGAGTCTACACCTTTAAAATGAACAAGACCTTTTACCACTGAGTCTACACCTTTAAAATGAACAAGACCTTTTACCACTGAGTCTACACCTTTAAAATGAACAATACCTTTTACCACTGAGTCTACACCTTTAAAATGAACATAACCTTTTACCACTGAGTCTACACCTTTAAAATGAACAAGACCTTTTACCACTGAGTCTACACCTTTAAAATGAACAAGACCTTTTACCTCTGAGTCTACACCTTTAAAATGAACAATACCTTTTACCACTGAGTCTACACCTTTAAAATGAACAAGACCTTTAACCACTGAGTCTACACCTTTAAAATGAACAAGACCTTTTACCACTGATTCTACACCTTTATAATGAACAAGACCTTTGACCACTGAGTCTACACCTTTAAAATGAACAAGACCTTTTACCACTGAGTCTACACCTTTAAAATGAACATAACCTTTTACCATTGAGTCTACACCTTTAAAATGAACAAGACCTTTTACCACTGAGTCTACACCTTTAAAATGAACAAGACATTTTACCACTGAGTCTACACCTTTAAAATGAACAAGACCTTTTACCACTGAGTCTACACCTTTAAAATGAACAAGACCTTTTACCACTGAGTCTACACCTTTAAAATGAACAAGACCTGTATTTACCTGTCTATCATTCTGTCTCTTCCTCTTTCTGTCTGTCTGTATTTACCTGTCTATCATTCTGTCTCTTCCTATCTCTGTCTGTCTGTATTTACCTGTCTATCATTCTGTCTCTTCCTCTCCCCGTCTGTCTGTATTTACCTGTCTATCTTTCTGTCTCTTCCTCTCTCTGTCTGTCTGTATTTACCCGTCTCTCATTCTGTCTTCCTCTCTCTGTCTGTCTGTATTTACCTGTCTATCATTCTGTCTCTTCCTCTCTCTGTCTGTCTGTATTTACCTATCTATCATTCTGTCCCTTCCTCTCTCTGTCTGTCTGCATTTACCTGTCTATCATTCTGTCTTCCTCTCTCTGTCTGTCTGTATTTACCTGTCTATCATTCTGTCTCCCTCTCTCTGTCTGTCTGTATTTACATGTCTATCATTCTGTCTTCCTCTCTCTGTCTGGTTCTCTCGTTTCTCTTCCAATCCACCTGTCTCTCTGTGTCTATCTTTCTAGTTTTCCCTCATTCCCTCAGTCTAACACCTTTAATATATCCCTCTCCCTCTCTTCCACCGTTTCCCCTCCTCTCTCTACCCCTCTCCTTCCTCTCTTTCCTCCCTATCCCCCCTCTCTTGAATCCCTAAGCCCCCCTCTCTCCACCCCCTTCTCTCTCTCCCTTTCTCTTCCTCTTCTCCTCTCCTTCATTATAGCCTGGTCTTGGCTGTGTCTGCTCTCTTCCCTTCTGCGGTGCTCAATTACTCTGTCTTCCCGGGCCAAGCGCTGGTGTCAAGCTACCCTAATGACTTTCTGATTATCTGTCTTTAACTGATGAATGAGATGGAAATGCACCACCTCGGCCAAACAGGGGACTGGCGCTGTGACAACAGGGTATGTGAGGGAGAAATTGAGGAAGGAAGGAAGGAGGGAAGGAAGGAAGGAAGGAAGGAAGGAAGGAAGGAAGGAAGGAAGGAAGGAAGGAAGGAAGGAAGGAAGGAAGGAAGGAAGGAAGGAAGGGAGGGAGATATTCACAGCACAAATAACATTAATATGCAGAAGGACAGGTATGTTGTTATAGCTCGTATAGAGGAGCCTCAGTATAGGATCTATCCCAATGACAGACACTAAGCGTGGAGCGAGACTTTAACCTCTAAGTTACAAACAGTATGCACAGTACCAGTCAAAAGTTTGGACACATCTACTCATTCAAGACACATCTACTCACTCATTCAACTATTTTCTAAATTGTAGGATAATAGTGAAGACATCAAATCTATGAAATAACACATAAGGAATCATGTATCAACCAAAAAAGTGTTAAACAAAGGTATTATGTTCTTCGAAGTAGCCACCCTTTGCCTTGATGACAGATTTGCACACTATTGGCATTCTCTGCTTTTCCAATAGTCTTGAAGGAGTTCCCACATATGCTGAGTACTTGTTGGCTGCTTTTCCTTCAATCTGTGGTCCAACTCATCCCAAACCATCTCAATTGGGTTTAAGTCGGGTGATTGTGGAGGCCAGGTCATCTGATGCAGCACTCCACAATTCTCCTTCTTGGTCAAATAGCCCTTACACAGCCTGGAGGTGTGTTTTGGGTACTTGTCCTGTTGAAAAACAAATGATAGTCCCACTAAGCACAAACCAAATGGGATGGCGTATCGCTGCAGAATGCCGTGATAGCCATGCTGGTTAAGTGTGCCATGAATTCTAAATAAATCACAGACAGTTTCACCAGAAAAGCACCCTCACCCCATCACAACTCCTCCTACATGCTTCACCATGGGAACCACACATTGGGAGATAATCTGTTCACTTACTCTGCGTCTCACAAAGACACGGTGGTTGGAACCCAAAATTTTGACTCATGTTAGGAATTTTGTTAATAAATAGTTAAAACAAATTCTAGCTTTAGATAAAACTATAACTAATTGAACTCTGCATGCCTGGTGAAAAGAGATTTGTGTTGTGGGTCATAAAATAAGCAGAAAGGGTCGTTAAACTATGGTTGAACTGACCCAACTTAGCCCTGAGGTGTTTAGATAAACTTTTTAGGTCTTCCATTATCTTGAGTTGTCTGCTAAAGTGGTAATAAATTATAGTGAGCCTTCAGGATAAATTATTATATATGTGTCATGTGAGTGCCCTGTGAAGTTGGAATGAACTTTTGAACCTGTTTTCTATTTGTCAGGACAATGAGACTTAATTCTGTAATCTATGACGTCATATCTTGTATATAAACCTGTGTTTATGATCAAATGGCAGCTTGCTCCGAGAATAAACACTTCTATTATCTAATTTTGATAAGACTGTATCCTGTCTATTTTATGTTAATAAGTATCTTACAAATTCTTATAAATAGACAGATTGAATTTAATTAATGAGTACATTAGAGGAATTATTTAATTCCACTAACAATTGGTCCTTCGAGTGGATTTCCAAACTTTGCCTCTGTCATCCGAAGATATTAGCCGAAAACCGTGCACGGGCGGGTCTAGACCCGTTATTTAAAGTCCTGGCCTCTGAATTGAGGTTAAAAAACAGGCCGGTATATATATATCTGAGGTCGACAGAGACGGTGACGGAATCAAACCGGCATTGTTTTTCCAGTCTGCAAGACGAAGGTACATAGTCTTTATTCTCGAATGTGGGGGGTATGATGTAAGTTATCTTTGATTTTAAATTCTAAACGTGTTTAGCATTTATCAATAATAGTAGCTTCGGATATTCCAAACATATTGTGGGTTACTTGTATGACCGAAATACAAGGAAGGGAGTTATAGGTCCGAAAAGACCTATGGTAGGTGCATTACCGGAAAAAAAATATTGGCCTTAAATGATCCGGGCCTTGCAAGCCGTGGGCTATTTAAGGAGGATATAGTAAGTGTTGTTAGATAGGACGGTCGTTTTGTACAAATAGGACAGCCATTAATTCAAAAGACATACCTAAATAAAGTTTTAACCTAAATAGTCTATCTGTCTGGGGGACGTAGTCTGACTATGAAATATAGCGGATAGGGATATTAAAACAGGTGAGGATAAATTCGGTTTGGTGAGAAGGCAGGGTAATCCTAGGTGAACGGAATAACTGAACCTATTAATACTGAAAGGGAATATCCAAAAGGGTGGGAGGGAAACTTAATATAGCGAAGTGAGATTGGATAAATACAACCAGAGTTTGACCAGGGAAGTAAGTCCCCTGGGCAATAACTGATAGTTTAAAGTGAGATCTAATGTCCGATCAATAACAACGCTATAGATAAAGTTTCCAGGGAAGAGAATCATATAAATTCATACACATAGATTATAACTAGGTAATGGTAAAACGCACATAACATAGAAATATATTCACCTAAATTGTGAGAGCGGTAGGAAGTGGTAACACACACATAGAGAAATAAATAAATAAATAGAAAGACATAAATAGGTGATAAATACCATAACTACTAGTAAAGGCAAGGATTTATCAAACATGGGTAGTAAATCCTCCAAGGAGGTCCCGGTATTAACGGGAGACCAGCGTTTTATGGAACAGAAAGAAATTTAAAGAGAGCCAAGATACGCTGCACTCCGCTCCCACAGATGAAAAAGTTAGCCGAATGGGTGGGGGTGAGGGTAACAAACTATATCCTTCGCTAGGATACCAGATATACAGAGGTAATATTGTTGATGAGATAGTAGTGGTGAGAATACGGCTGCAGGAGATAACGGTACAACCACCACCCAAGATTGTGGAGTCTGCTGAAGCCGAAGGGGGAATAGTCGGTGTGGAGAAAGAAAATAAGTCGAGAAAAGTGGGAAATGTGAGTCAAAAGAAAAAGAGAAAATGATTTAATTGCAATAATTTAGGACATTTCGCCCGGGAGTGTAACATTCCCTGCACACATTGTGACAGGTTAGGACATAAACATCAAGATTGTAATTTAATTAAGAGGGAGGTCAGGCGCGGCTATCGGGAGAAAAAGAGTTGAGTTCTTGATGGCGGTGCTGGAAGAAATATGTTACATGAGTAAACATAATCTACATTTATTAAAAGGCACGAGATCTGTTTCCTAGTCTATAAATGTTGAATTTATTGTTTGACTGCTAATCTATTAATTTGGCATGGGGGAAATATAGCCGGAATAAGGCTTGTAGCTTTTAAATTAGGGCTATTTTTGTAGTCTCTGTGTTGTCACCAAGAATACAGATAAAGGTAAAGTGGGTTTAAATACGGATAATGTTTTGTTATTTACATGGCTTTGGTGGATCAGTGGTAGAATTCTCGCCTGGAACGCAAGAGTCTCGGGTTCGGTTCACGGTAAATGCTTTGACTAGAATCAGAGTTTTTGATTCTAATTAAACTATTTGTATGTTTTGCCTAGAAAGTTATAGTTGCTAGTGTTTGTATAAGATATAAACTGAACGTTTTAATAGATTGTATAGGTTAAATTAATAGACTAATTCGTTCCACTTAAAATAATAACGAAGCGAATTTCGATGCAAGACGATGTCTGTTGCCTAAATTATATGTTTGAATAATGTATTGGGAATATAGTCGTAATTAAAATGCTGAATCAAGGAAGAGACAGTTGCCTAAATTAAAGAAATTCTAAACCATAGCGGAGAGATAATGGCGATAGAAAGTGATTACCGAAATGTTTTCATTCTTATAGATTGACTGACATATGTTATAATTTTGGCGCTGCGTGTGTTATTTTTAAAGAAATAGGATACATTTCATAAGTGTGAAGAGCAAAGAGAAGAGGAAGGTATAAAGTTTGGTTTTTAAGCTTACGATAGGGGTAAGGAAAAAAGTGGAAATGAGAGGGGTTATATATATTTTTGCCCATTGGGAAAAAGGAATAGAATATGTAAAGTTGACAGTGATTTAGGTGTGAGTAAGGAAGAGAGTTAGTTGCTGTGTAGGCTACTAATTTTCAGAGTAAGTTGTTAGAGGTTCGTTATGGAATAACGTAAAACTGCATCATTACGTTTGATAAACAATAACGTTATTTAAATTGGTTTGACCGTTGTTCAGGTACACTCTTTTCTGTACTTCTGGCAGTACAATTTTGATTGAGAGATGTTGTAAGTTCTGATTCAACAGATGTGATAAATTAGGTTTGGTTTATCGAACCCGTACTACTGTTGCTGCAGACAGCCAACAATTATTTACAATTCATTGAAAGTCGTTGCGGCTTGGGTCTGGGTTGAGCGCCTGTTGATGACATCACTCACAAGGCACTTTTGTCGCCACGGCAATGATGTTGGTACTGGGGTGTGGCAGAGAAAAGTGTTTGTGTCATTTAGAAGGAAACTGCGTCCATTATGGTTTTGAGTCACTTTTCAGAAGTTGATAAACATTTCCAGATACATTTTTAAAAGTAGCTGTAAATCGTCAGGGTAGTTAGGAAAGATGCTAAAAACTAGCAACAGATTCGCTAGGTGGGCATCATTGATTTATGGTGTTTATTGGACTATATTCACCTGTGTGAAGGGAGATCTGAATGTCTGAATCGTAAAACATAGTAATAATGGATTCTGATGGTTATTGATTATAAACATTGTATTCTGGTGTGTTTAAGTAGGATTCCTTCTTCCGGGACGGATGGAAGTTATCTAAAATATGTAAATTGAAGGAGACATGGGAAAATACGTTTACATTTTTATTAAATACCTGGGATTAAATTACTGATTTCTTACACTGAGAAATGTAAGACATTTGCGACAGAGGAAAAAAGTAATACGGTTAGATAATAAATATCAGGTTAATTGCATCTAAGGCTAACATGTTCACTTAAGTAGGATATACATTGACGTTGTTTAAAACTTATGATTAATGATTTGAGGTAAAGAGGAATTATCATTAGGTTTGGTTAATAGTTCACTTTTGAGTTTCTGAATCGATGTAGCACAGTGAATGCTAGTTAGGCGTTTTGTGTTTTTCCTGGGAGAGTGGGAGTTTTATTGTCTCCTTGGATGTTGCCTGGAACTATTATCTTGAGATTGAGGAGTGAGATTGAGGCCATAAACGACCAAATTGGAAAGGGCCTGAAAGGTTTTTGTTTTTTCATTAAGGTTTGCAAATATACACACATAAAACATTTGTTAGGACTATTTGTTTTAGTGCAAAGGTATTTTAAAGGGGCATGCTCACATATGGAGTTTTATGAGTTTTTATCTTCTGAGTTTTAATTACACAAGTGAATTTTTTGATTTTAAGGATAAAGGGTTCTTTAAAATGTCTAGGAACATGACTATACAGGGGTGGTATAACCTTTGACCTTTATCATGGCTGTCTCTTGAAGTCTGATCAGCTTCAGGGGAGGGCCATGTAGATAATGCATTTGTGGTCATTTGGGATACTAGTTTTGAGGTAAATTAATTGACTATTATTGATTTGGTATTACAACTGGAAAAATCCCCTTTGTCATCAATAATAAATGAGGGAAGATATGATACATTGAGGTTTGGACAGGAGATATTTTAAGCCAATAGGGCAGGAAAATACATAAGCATTAAAATTATTTATGAGAAGAAATAAGTTTTAGTTCTTAGGAGTGGTAATTTACTGTGGATAAGGTATCCACACTGTAAAACATATTCTAATTATTTATGAGACTGAGTTTAAGTTTAACCAATATTATTATTTAATAAAAAACAGTGGACTCCTGGGGGAGAGAGCTTATTAGTAAAGAAAGGATTTGATATGGTTACCATTTGTTTTGGCCATTAGAAGATTTTTATTTAAATAGTATTAAAATTGACAGGGGTATATGACATGTGTGATGATTTGGGATTATTGATAGGTTGATTAAGGTTATGTAAGGATTTTAGAGATTGACACTATAAGATATGTTGTTTTTATAAATCCATGATTTTAGATAAAGCCAAAACAGTGAGACACTTAGTTAATATTTGGATGAAACACATAGTTGTTATTGACTATTATGAGAAAAAGGCATACAGAGGGGTCCGCCACGCACTGTTGAGATCTTGAAGGTTTGAGAGCAGAGTGGAGAGGGGGGAACCAGGACATGAGCAAGGTAGGCTGTGAAATAAGATAGGTGAGAAGAGGGATACGGTTTAAATCAATAAATATATATATATTTAAGAACATATATAAGCAGCACAGATACCTTTTAAAGTAGATAAGTCACTTGACAGAGAATTGGAAAAGGATAGATATGAATGGACGCCCAAGGGAGAATTGGACATGCGGCGAATGAAAGGGGCGTTCCTACATGATAATGTCAGACATAAGGATAATTTACACTAATTTTACCTAAGTCATTGGTTAGGTTAGGCAAGGTTGTTACCTGGCAGAGCCAGGTAACAAAGGGGGGATGGGTAAGTTGTGGTCTAGGATAGGATGTGGCCTATTGGATGATAAACTAATAAATAAAAAAATCTAGCTAAACAAGCAGATATAGAAATAGAAAGAAGTATTGTTAATTACATGAAAAGGTTGTTTGTTTAACCAAACCTGTATGTCCAAGATTTTATGCACTACAGGTGAATTACAGGTGAAGTCACTCAATCCAGTCCCTGAGGCTTGTTGGGGGGACCATACCAAGGACTCCTGGTAACAGCTAGCTGAAAGAGCTACCCGGATTCATATCACACTGCGGGAGGGTAAGACACATTGACACTGTCGAACAAGCACAGTGTCCGAGAGGAGAACTGGAATTAACAGAATTCCGGGGGCCATCTCTCGGATGAAGATTTCCTTTTCCCGTCATTCCATTCCTGTGTTTGTTCATAGAAGTGAAGGTGTGTCTGGCTTCTTGCTGATGATGTTTTCTCTGGGAGAGGGTGGGGCTTTATAGGTGGGCGGTCCATCCTAAGCTGTCTGGTTGTGGGAGCCATATTTCTGATACACCATGAACCCCAAGAAGGCCAGAGGGTAATATTGACCCATAGTTAGAGAGGATTTTGTATTAACCAAGCATAAGAGATCACTTGATCTGGATAAACAGGAAGTGAGAGTGGGATTGGGAAGGAAGTCTCAGTGGAGTTCTATGTAGACCAAATGGGGCCTCTGACTCCTTGGCAGTTTAGGACTAAGAGCAGCCATTGTGGAAGACATTTATGCAAGTCCCTGTGTAGCTCATGGAAACAGGTTATAGCTCACATCATGAGAGAGGGCTACATAAATCTACATACCCAGTATGGAAGATGGAGGGTAGTGAAAGTAAGGGTTTCAGTTGACAACCTAGTACCATTCCAAGTACGAGAAGTTAGAGCAGATGATAGTCAGCCAGAATACAAGCAGAGCCCCAGACAAAGCAGATACTGACCGTAGAGTTGTCCAGAGCCAAGGCCGATGTGGATGGTTCAGATGAAAGATTTTAAGGAAGTGATTGAGGTGGAAACTGTTATGGGATTCTAACCTATGGTTAGGCATGCCTCAGCAAAACCTCAGTTCATAACCATTTCCTTTCCATTTGATGGAATTGCTACACCCATGAAATGGCCTGTATGATAAAGCGGTTCAAGAGGGCAGGAAGCTGAACTATGACAGTTGCATTGATCTGTGATATGTGTCCCCAGGTGCCGATTACATCCAGATTTTGTCTTTCACAGTGACAGGATTTTATGGATCGCTACATAACACACGGATGGGAAGTAGGGGAAGTCAGTACATGCAATAGGACTGAGAATGTTACAACCGAGAAGACAATGAGGGACCTGACTGGCAGATGAAAAGGTTTAGAGTGTGGAGGTATGAAGCTGTGATCTAACCTGCCTACCAATTGGAACGGTAGTTGTGCACTAGTGCAGTTAGGCATGCTCTTTACCCTTACTCAGATCCAATTCAAAGCGAGGAATTAGATCTTAGCAGGATTAGAGTCAAGTATTTTCTAGTGGTCCACTCTCAATAAGAATGTGGACTAGATCAATTATACCAGAGATGTAATGAATGGCTTGGCAGAATAGAATAGAATCGAGATAGATATGTTATTGGCAGAAAAGGGTGGGGTTTGTGTGTTATTCGGGTCGATGTGCTGTACGTTTATCCCAAGTAACACAGCTCCGGATGGATCTGTGACTAAGGCCTTGGAGGTTTAACCACCCTAGCTCACGAGTTGGCAGTGACCTCAGGGGTGGATACTTTTCTGACTAATTGGTTTGACAGTATGTTTGGGAAATGGAAAAATGTCATGATTACTGTGTTATGGGCTACCTTCACCTGTGTGACTGTGTTAGTTTTGTGTGGATGTGGTTTGATTCCGTGTGTGAAAGTTCTCATTTCCAGGATTCTGGAGAAATCGATGACACAACAGATGATGAAGTACGGACCAATTCTAAGCTCTGACAAGTGGAAGGATGAATGTATGGGGCCGGATCTAGTGGAGAACGATTCCGGATCTTTTAATTATGAGGAACCGAGATTGGACGAGACTGTATTTGACGTTTAGAGAATTTAGACGGTTACATGTTTCAATGGATAGACTGTTTCTTTAATGAAGACTGTAACGAAAATCCTAAATATGGAGTTATGTTTCTGATGTAGGTTAGAACAGTCATTGATGTTGATGGAGTGTAAATACATGTATTGATGTGGTTTTATTCTTGTATAAACATTTATGTTTCTATATGATATTTGATATGTAGCTATGAATTGTTTTGTTATTTAGGGTGGATTGTTAGGAATTTTGTTAATAAATAGTTAAAACAAATTCTAGCTTTAGATAAAACTATAACTAATTGAACTCTGCATGCCTGGTGAAAAGAGATTTGTGTTGTGGGTCATAAAATAAGCAGAAAGGGTCGTTAAACTATGGTTGAACTGACCCAACTTAGCCCTGAGGTGTTTAGATAAACTTTTTAGGTCTTCCATTATCTTGAGTTGTCTGCTAAAGTGGTAATAAATTATAGTGAGCCTTCAGGATAAATTATTATATATGTGTCATGTGAGTGCCCTGTGAAGTTGGAATGAACTTTTGAACCTGTTTTTTATTTGTCAGGACAATGAGACTTAATTCTGTAACCTATGACGTCATATCTTGTATATAAACCTGTGTTTATGATCAAATGGCAGCTTGCTCCGAGAATAAACACTACTATTATCTAATTTTGATAAGACTGTATCCTGTCTATTTTATGTTAATAAGTATCTTACAAATTCTTATAAATAGACAGATTGAATTTAATTAATGAGTACATTAGAGGAATTATTTAATTCCACTAACACTCATCAAACCAAAGGACAGATTTCCACCGGTCTAATGTCCATTGCTCGTGTTTCTTGGCCCAAGCAAGTCTCTTCTTATTTTAGGTGTCTTTTAGTAGAAGTTTTTTGCAGCAATTCGACCATGAAGGCATGATTCACACAGTCTCCTCTGAACAGTTGATGTTGAGATCTGTCTGTTACTTGAACTCTGTGAAGCATTTATTTTGGCTGCAATCTGAGGCTGGTAACTCTAATGAACGTAGCCTCTGCAGCAGAGGTATCTCTGGGTCTTCCTTTCCTGTGGCGGTCCTCATGAGAGCCAGTTTCATCATAGAGCTTGATGGTTTTTGCATCTCCACTTGAAGAAACGTTCAAAGTTCTTGACATTTTCTGGATTGACTGACCTTCATGTCTTAAAGTAATGATGGACTGTCATTTCTCTTAGCTTTTTTTAGCTGTTCTTGCCATAATATGGACTTGGTATTTTACTAAATAGGGCTATCTTCTGTATACCACCCTACCTTGTCACAACCCAACTGATTGGCTCAGACGCATTTAGAAGGAAACACATTCCATAAATTAACTTTTAACAAGGCACACCTGTTAATTGAAATATATTCCAAGTGACTACCTCATGAAGCTGGTTGAGAGAATGCCAAGAGAATGCAAAGCTGTCATCAAGCCAAAGGGTGGCTACTTGAAGAATATATCAAATATCAAATATATTTTGATTTGTTTAACACTTTCTTGGTTACTATATGATTCCATATGTGTTATTTCATAGTTTTGATGTCTTCACCATTATTCTACAATGTAGAAAATAGTAAAAATAAAGAAAAACCCTGGAATGAGTAGGTGTGTACAAACTTTTGACTGGTACTGTATGTATAGATCCTAGAGGACGTGTTTTATTTACAGAGACGCACACTACATGACCAAAAGTATGTGGACACCTGCTCATCGAACATCTCATTCCAAAATCATGTGCATTAATATGGAGTTGGTCCCCCCTTTTCTGCTACAACAGTCTCCATTCTTCTGGGAAGGCCTTCTACTAGATGTTGGAACATTGCTGCGAGGACTTGCTTCCATTCAGCCACAAGAGCATTAGTGAGGTCGGGCACTGATGTTGGACAATTAGGCCTGGCTCACAGTCGGAGTTCCAATTCATCCCAAAGGTCTTCGTTGGGGTTGAGGTTAGGGCTCTGTGCAGGCCAGTCAAGTTATTTCTCACCGATCTCGACAAACCATTTCTGTATGGACCTCGCTGTGTGCACAGGGGCATTGTTATGCTGGAACAGGAAAGGGCCACAAAGTTGGAAGCACAGAATCGTCTTGAATGTCATTGTATGCTGTAGTGTTCACATTTCTCTTCACTGGAACTAAGAGGCCTATCCCGAACCATGAAAAACAGCCCCAGACCATTATTCCTCCTCCACCAAACTTTATAGTTGGCACTATGCATTCTGGCAGGTAGCGTTCTTCTGGCATCCACCAAACCCAGATTCGTCCATCAAAGTGCCAGATGGTGAAGCGTGAATCATCACTCTGGAGAAAAGGTTTCCACTGCTCCAGAGTCAAATGGCGGCAAGCTTTACACCGCTCCAGCCGACGCTCGGCTTTGCACCTGGTGATCTTAGGCTTGTGTGAAGCTGCTCGACCAAGGAAACCCATTTCATGAAGCTCTCGACGAACAGTTCTTGTACTGACGTTGCTTCCAGAGGAAGTTTGGAACTCGGTAGTGAGTGTCTCTGAGCCGTCGCCCAATGCATAACAACATCTCCATCAAGGACGTGATGATCGCAGCGTCTTTATCACCACCACCACCCCCACCACCACCACCACTACCACCATCATTACCACCACCACCACTACCATAATCATCATCACCCCCACCACCACCACCACTACCACCATCATTACCACCACCACCACTACCATAATCATCATCACCACCACCACCACCGTCATCACCATCATCACCACCATCATCATCACCACCATCATCACCACCACCACCATCATCATCACCACCACCACCACCATCATCACCACCACCATCATCACCACCACCATCATCACCACCACCACCATCATCATCACCACCACCAACTTCATCATCACCACCACCATCACCACCACCACCACCACCACCACCATCATCACCACCACCATCACCACCACCATCATCACCACCACCACCAACTTCATCATCACCACCACCACCATCACCACCACCACCACCACCATCACCACCACCATCATCACCACCACCATCATCATCATCACCACCATCACCACCACCACCACCATCATCATCATCACTACCACCACCATCACCATCATCACCACCACCACCATCATCATCACCACCCCGCAGACTGCTCTACATGCATCAGATAAAGTGATTGTTGATGCTTGACTTTGACCTTCTAAAACACTCCTATTGATTTCTCCTTCTCTTCCAGATCAGAGTTGATGTCTGTTAGGCCATTAATGCATTCTGGGTGAAAAACGAGTCAGACGTTAAAAGGATACGTAAAGTGTGTGTGTGTGTTGGGGGGATTAGCTGTGTGTGTGTGTGTTGGGGGGGTTAGCTGTGTGTGTTGGGGGGATTAGCTGTGTGTGTGTTAAGCACTGTGATGCCACCAAATAGCTCCAAGACACCTAACAAATCTTATTTTGATCACTATTTTGTTGCCGAGCAAATTCTAACTTGTGGTATATTCTAAAGTTTGTCATCTCTACATTGAAAAATCAGATTTGATTTGCCCTAAAGATAAAGTCCATTAGTTACAATCCACATAATAATTCAAATGTATTGTTGCTGCAGGATTTAATTCCTGCTGTAGGAACCTGGCTCAAATCAAGATCCTACAAATGTAGGACCAGGATACGCATGACACTCTCTATCACTGCCTCTCCATAGTTGTCTCTCTCTCTTAATCACTAACTCTCTATAGTTGTCTCTCTCTCTTTGTCACTAACTCTCTATAGTTGTCTCTCTCTCTTTATCACTGCCTCTCTATAGTTGTCTCTCTCTCTTTATCACTAACTCTCTATAGTTGTCTCTCTCTCTTTATCACTAACTCTCTATAGTTGTCTCTCTCTTTATCACTAACTCTCTATAGTTGTCTCTCTCTCTTTATCACTAACTCTCTATAGTTGTCTCTCTCTGTTTATCACTAACTCTCTATAGTTGTCTCTCTGTCTTTATCACTAACTCTCTATAGTTGTCTCTCTCTCTTTATCACTAACTCTCTATAGTTGTCTCTCTCTCTTTATCACTAACTCTCTATAGTTGTCTCTCTCTTTATCACTAACTCTCTATAGTTGTCTCTCTCTCTTTATCAATGCCTCTCCATAGTTCTCTCTCTCTCTTTATCACTAACTCTCTATAGTTGTCTCTCTCTCTTTATCACTAACTCTCTATAGTTGTCTCTCTCTCTTTATCACTAACTCTCTATAGTTGTCTCTCTCTTTATCACTAACTCTCTATAATTGTCTCTCTCTCTTTATCACTAACTCTCTATAGTTGTCTCTCTCTCTTTATCACTAACTCTCTATAGTTGTCTCTCTCTCTTTATCACTAACTCTCTATAGTTGTCTCTCTCTTTATCACTAACTCTCTATAGTTGTCTCTCTCTCTTTATCACTAACTCTCTATAGTTGTCTCTCTCTTTATCACTAACTCTCTATAGTTGTCTCTCTCTCTTTGTCACTAACTCTCTATAGTTGTCTCTCTCTCTTTATCACTAACTCTCTATAGTTGTCTCTCTCTTTATCACTAACTCTCTATAGTTGTCTCTCTCTCTTTGTCACTAACTCTCTATAGTTGTCTCTCTCTCTTTATCACTAACTCTCTATAGTTGTCTCTCTCTCTTTATCACTAACTCTCTATAGTTGTCTCTCTCTCTTTATCACTAACTCTCTATAGTTGTCTCTCTCTCTTTATCACTAACTCGCTATAGTTGTCTCTCTCTCTTTATCACTAACTCTCTATAGTTGTCTCTCACTTTATCACTAACTCTCTATAGTTGTCTCTCTCTCTTTATCACTAACTCTCTATAGTTGTCTCTCTCTCTTTATCACTAACTCTCTATAGTTGTCTCTCTCTCTTTATCACTGCCTCTCTATAGTTGTCTCTCTCTCTTTATCACTAACTCTCTATAGTTGTCTCTCTCTCTTTATCACTAACTCTCTATAGTTGTCTCTCTCTCTATAGTTGTCTCTCTCTCTTTATCACTAACTCTCTATAGTTGTCTCTCTCTCTATAGTTGTCTCTCTCTCTTTATCACTAACTCTCTATAGTTGTCTCTCTCTCTTTATCACTAACTCTCTATAGTTGTCTCTCTCTCTATAGTTGTCTCTCTCTCTTTATCACTAACTCTCTATAGTTGTCTCTCTCTCTATAGTTGTCTCTCTCTCTTTATCACTAACTCTCTATAGTTGTCTCTCTCTCTTTATCACTAACTCTCTATAGTTGTCTCTCTCTCTTTATCACTAACTCTGTAACGATTCTCTAGCTCTTCCTCCTCCTCGGACGAGGAGAGGAGAGAGGGATCGGACGACCAATGTGCAGCGAGGTATAATGACATATTATTTATTTACAAGAACCAGACGAAATCGGAAAACTCTTGAACAAAATACAAAACAACAAACGAAGTAGACAGACCTGGACTACGAACTTACACGTAACGAAGAACGAACGAACAAGTACTGACTACAAACAAAACGAACGAACGATACAGTCCCGTATGGTGCAACAAACACTGACACAGGAAACAACCACCCACAACAAACAATGTGAAAACACCTACCTTAATATGGCTCTCAATCAGAGGAAATGAAAACCACCTGCCTCTAATTGAGAACCATATCATGTCACCCATTAACCAACATCGAAACACATAACATAGACTGCCCACCCAAACTCACGCCCTGACCGACTAACACATACAAAATAACAGAAAACAGGTCAGGAACGTGACAAACTCTCTATAGTTGTCTCTCTCTCTATAGTTGTCTCTCTCTCTTTATCACTAACTCTCTATAGTTGTCTCTCTCTCTATAGTTGTCTCTCTCTCTTTATCACTAACTCTCTATAGTTGTCTCTCTCTCTTTATCACTAACTCTCTATAGTTGTCTCTCTCTCTTTATCACTAACTCTCTATAGTTGTCTCTCTCTCTATAGTTGTCTCTCTCTCTTTATCACTAACTCTCTATAGTTGTCTCTCTCTCTATAGTTGTCTCTCGCTCTATAGTTGTCTCTCTCTCTTTATCACTAACTCTCTATAGTTGTCTCTCTCTCTTTATCACTAACTCTCTATAGTTGTCTCTCTCTCTATAGTTGTCTCTCTCTCTTTATCACTAACTCTCTATAGTTGTCTCTCTCTCTTTATCACTAACTCTCTATAGTTGTCTCTCTCTCTTTATCACTAACTCTCTATAGTTGTCTCTCTCTTTATCACTAACTCTCTATAGTTGTCTCTCTCTCTTTATCACTGCCTCTCCATAGTTCTCTCTCTCTCTTTATCACTAACTCTCTATAGTTGTCTCTCTCTCTTTATCACTAACTCTCTATAGTTGTCTCTCTCTCTTTATCACTAACTCTCTATAGTTGTCTCTCTCTTTATCACTAACTCTCTATAGTTGTCTCTCTCTCTTTATCACTAACTCTCTATAGTTGTCTCTCTCTCTTTATCACTAACTCTCTATAGTTGTCTCTCTCTCTTTATCACTAACTCTCTATAGTTGTCTCTCTCTCTTTATCACTAACTCTCTATAGTTGTCTCTCTCTCTTTATCACGAACTCTCTATAGTTGTCTCTCTCTTTATCACTAACTCTCTATAGTTGTCTCTCTCTCTTTGTCACTAACTCTCTATAGTTGTCTCTCTCTCTTTATCACTAACTCTCTATAGTTGTCTCTCTCTTTATCACTAACTCTCTATAGTTGTCTCTCTCTCTTTGTCACTAACTCTCTATAGTTGTCTCTCTCTCTTTATCACTAACTCTCTATAGTTGTCTCTCTCTCTTTATCACTAACTCTCTATAGTTGTCTCTCTCTCTATAGTTGTCTCTATCTTTATCACTAACTCTCTATAGTTGTCTCTCTCTCTTTATCACTAACTCTCTATAGTTGTCTCTCTCTCTATAGTTGTCTCTCTCTCTTTATCACTAACTCTCTATAGTTGTCTCTCTCTCTATAGTTGTCTCTCTCTCTATAGTTGTCTCTCTCTCTTTATCACTAACTCTCTATAGTTGTCTCTCTCTCTTTATCACTAACTCTCTATAGTTGTCTCTCTCTCTTTATCACTAACTCTCTATAGTTGTCTCTCTCTCTTTATCACTAACTCTCTATAGTTGTCTCTCTCTCTTTATCACTAACTCTCTATAGTTGTATCTCTCTCTTTATCACTAACTCTCTATAGTTGTCTCTCTCTCTTTATCACTAACTCTCTATAGTTGTCTCTCTCTCTTTATCACTGCCTCTCTATAGTTGTCTCTCTCTTTATCACTGCCTCTCTATAGTTGTCTCTCTCTCTTTATCATTAACTCTCTATAGCTGTCTCTCTCTCTTTATCACTGCCTCTCTATAGTTGTCTCTCTCTCTTTATCACTGCCTCTCTATAGTTGTCTCTCTCTTTATCACTATCTCTCTATAGTTGTCTCTCTCTCTTTATCACTGCCTCTCTATAGTTGTCTCTCTCTTTATCACTGCCTCTCTATAGTTGTCTCTCTCTCTTTATCACTAACTCTCTATAGTTGTCTCTCTCTCTTTATCACTAACTCTCTATAGTTGTCTCTCTCTCTATAGTTGTCTCTCTCTTTATCACTAACTCTCTATAGTTGTCTCTCTCTCTATAGTTGTCTCTCTCTCTATAGTTGTCTCTCTCTCTTTATCACTAACTCTCTATAGTTGTTTCTCTCTCTTTATCACTAACTCTCTATAGTTGTCTCTCTCTCTTTATCACTAACTCTCTATAGTTGTCTCTCTCTCTTTATCACTAACTCTCTATAGTTGTCTCTCTCTCTTTATCACTAACTCTCTATAGTTGTCTCTCTCTCTTTATCACTGCCTCTCTATAGTTGTCTCTCTCTTTATCACTGCCTCTCTATAGTTGTCTCTCTCTCTTTATCATTAACTCTCTATAGCTGTCTCTCTCTCTTTATCACTGCCTCTCTATAGTTGTCTCTCTCTCTTTATCACTGCCTCTCTATAGTTGTCTCTCTCTTTATCACTATCTCTCTATAGTTGTCTCTCTCTCTTTATCACTGCCTCTCTATAGTTGTCTCTCTCTTTATCACTGCCTCTCTATAGTTGTCTCTCTCTCTTTATCACTAACTCTCTATAGTTGTCTCTCTCTCTTTATCACTAACTCTCTATAGTTGTCTCTCTCTCTATAGTTGTCTCTCTCTTTATCACTAACTCTCTATAGTTGTCTCTCTCTCTATAGTTGTCTCTCTCTCTATAGTTGTCTCTCTCTCTTTATCACTAACTCTCTATAGTTGTTTCTCTCTCTTTATCACTAACTCTCTATAGTTGTCTCTCTCTCTTTATCACTAACTCTCTATTGTTGTCTCTCTCTCTATAGTTGTCTCTCTCTCTTTATCACTAACTCTCTATAGTGGTCTCTCTCTCTATAGTTGTCTCTCTCTCTATAGTTGTCTCTCTCTCTTTATCACTAACTCTCTATAGTTGTCTCTCTCTTTTTATCACTAACTCTCTATAGTTGTCTCTCTCTCTTTATCACTAACTCTCTATAGTTGTCTCTCTCTCTTTATCACTAACTTTCTATAGTTGTCTCTCTCTTTATCACTAACTCTCTATAGTTGTCTCTCTCTCTATAGTTGTCTCTCTCTCTATAGTTGTCTCTCTCTCTTTATCACTAACTCTCTATAGTTGTCTCTCTCTCTTTATCACTAACTCTCTATAGTTGTCTCTCTCTCTATAGTTGTCTCTCTCTCTTTATCACTAACTCTCTATAGTTGTCTCTCTCTCTTTATCACTGCCTCTCTATAGTTGTCTCTCTCTCTTTATCACTAACTCTCTATAGTTGTCTCTCTCTTTATCACTAACTCTCTATAGTTGTCTCTCTTTATCACTAACTCTCTATAGTTGTTTCTCTCTTTATCACTAACTCTCTATAGTTGTCTCTCTCTCTTTATCACTAACTCTCTATAGTTGTCTCTCTCTCTATAGTTGTCTCTCTCTCTTTATCACTGCCTCTCTATAGTTGTCTCTCTCTCTTTATCACTGCCTCTCTATAGTTGTCTCTCTCTTTATCACTAACTCTCTATAGTTGTCTCTCTCTCTTTATCACTAACTCTCTATAGTTGTCTCTCTCTCTTTATCACTAACTCTCTATAGTTGTATCTCTCTCTTTATCACTAACTCTCTATAGTTGTCTCTCTCTCTTTATCACTAACTCTCTATAGTTGTCTCTCTCTCTTTATCACTGCCTCTCTATAGTTGTCTCTCTCTTTATCACTGCCTCTCTATAGTTGTCTCTCTCTCTTTATCATTAACTCTCTATAGCTGTCTCTCTCTCTTTATCACTGCCTCTCTATAGTTGTCTCTCTCTCTTTATCACTGCCTCTCTATAGTTGTCTCTCTCTTTATCACTATCTCTCTATAGTTGTCTCTCTCTCTTTATCACTGCCTCTCTATAGTTGTCTCTCTCTTTATCACTGCCTCTCTATAGTTGTCTCTCTCTCTTTATCACTAACTCTCTATAGTTGTCTCTCTCTCTTTATCACTAACTCTCTATAGTTGTCTCTCTCTCTATAGTTGTCTCTCTCTTTATCACTAACTCTCTATAGTTGTCTCTCTCTCTATAGTTGTCTCTCTCTCTATAGTTGTCTCTCTCTCTTTATCACTAACTCTCTATAGTTGTTTCTCTCTCTTTATCACTAACTCTCTATAGTTGTCTCTCTCTCTTTATCACTAACTCTCTATTGTTGTCTCTCTCTCTATAGTTGTCTCTCTCTCTTTATCACTAACTCTCTATAGTGGTCTCTCTCTCTATAGTTGTCTCTCTCTCTATAGTTGTCTCTCTCTCTTTATCACTAACTCTCTATAGTTGTCTCTCTCTTTTTATCACTAACTCTCTATAGTTGTCTCTCTCTCTTTATCACTAACTCTCTATAGTTGTCTCTCTCTCTTTATCACTAACTTTCTATAGTTGTCTCTCTCTTTATCACTAACTCTCTATAGTTGTCTCTCTCTCTATAGTTGTCTCTCTCTCTATAGTTGTCTCTCTCTCTTTATCACTAACTCTCTATAGTTGTCTCTCTCTCTTTATCACTAACTCTCTATAGTTGTCTCTCTCTCTATAGTTGTCTCTCTCTCTTTATCACTAACTCTCTATAGTTGTCTGTCTCTCTTTATCACTGCCTCTCTATAGTTGTCTCTCTCTCTTTATCACTAACTCTATATAGTTGTCTCTCTCTTTATCACTAACTCTCTATAGTTGTCTCTCTTTATCACTAACTCTCTATAGTTGTTTCTCTCTTTATCACTAACTCTCTATAGTTGTCTCTCTCTCTTTATCACTAACTCTCTATAGTTGTCTCTCTCTCTATAGTTGTCTCTCTCTCTTTATCACTGCCTCTCTATAGTTGTCTCTCTCTCTTTATCACTGCCTCTCTATAGTTGTCTCTCTCTTTATCACTAACTCTCTATAGTTGTCTCTCTCTCTTTATCACTAACTCTCTATAGTTGTCTCTCTCTCTTTATCACTAACTCTCTATAGTTGTCTCTCTCTCTTTATCACTAACTCTCTGTAGTTGTCTCTCTCTCTTTATCACTGCCTCTCTATAGTTGTCTCTCTCTCTTTATCACTAACTCTCTATAGTTGTCTCTCTCTCTTTGTCACTAACTCTCTGTAGTTGTCTCTCTCTCTATAGTTGTCTCTCTCTCTTTATCACTAACTCTCTATAGTTGTCTCTTTCTCTTTATCACTAACTCTCTATAGTTGTCTCTCTCTCTATAGTTGTCTCTCTCTCTTTATCACTAACTCTCTATAGTTGTCTCTCTCTCTTTATCACTAACTCTCTATAGTTGTCTCTCTCTCTATAGTTGTCTCTCTCTCTTTATCACTAACTCTCTATAGTTGTCTCTCTCTCTATAGTTGTCTTTCTCTCTATAGTTGTCTCTCTCTCTTTATCACTAACTCTCTATAATTGTCTCTCTCTCTTTATCACTAACTCTCTATAGTTGTCTCTCTCTCTTTATCACTAACTCTCGATAGTTGTCTCTCTCTCTATAGTTGTCTCTCTCTCTTTATCACTAACTCTCTATAGTTGTCTCTCTCTCTATAGTTGTCTCTCTCTCTATAGGTGTCTCTCTCTCTATAGTTGTCTCTCTCTCTTTATCACTAACTCTCTATAGTTGTCTCTCTCTCTTTATCACTAATTCTCTATAGTTGTCTCTCTCTCTTTATCACTAACTCTCTATAGTTGTCTCTCTCTCTTTATCACTAACTCTCTATAGTTGTCTCTCTCTCTATAGTTGTCTCTCTCCCTTTATCACTAACTCTCTATAGTTGTCTCTCTCTCTATAGTTGTCTCTCTCTCTTTATCACTAACTCTCTATAGTTGTCTCTCTCTCTTTATCACTGCCTCTCTATAGTTGTCTCTCTCTCTT
>NW_024060326.1:0-25618 GCF_016432855.1 Salvelinus namaycush
TTGTCTCGTCCCACTGTCTCCTTTCTCTCTGTTTTCTGTCTCTCACTGCCTCCTTTCTCTATGTTCTCTGTCTCCCACTGACTCCTTTGTCTCTGTCTCTCACTGCCTACTTTCTCCCTGTTCTCTGTCTCCCACTGTCTCCTTTCTCTCTGTTCTCTGTCTCTCACTGTCTCTGTCTCTCTGTTCTCTGTCTCTCACTGCCTCCTTTCTCTCTGTTCTCTGTCTCTCACTGTCTCTCTCTGTTCTCTGTCTCCCACTGTCTCTCTCTTTGTTCTCTGTCTCCCACTGTCTCCTTTCTCTCTGTTTTCTGTCTCTCACTGCCTCCTTTCTCTATGTTCTCTGTCTCCCACTGACTCCTTTGTCTCTGTCTCTCACTGTCTCCTTTCTCTCTGTTCTCTGTCTCCCACTGTCTCTCTCTCTGTTCTCTGTCTCCCACTGTCCCCTTTCTCTCTGTTCTCTGTCTCCCACTGTCTCTCTCTCTGTTCTCTGTCTCCTTCTCTCTGTTCTCTGTCTCTCACTGTCTTTCTCTCTGTTCTCTGTCTCTCACTGTCTCTCTATCTGTTCTCTGTCTCCCACTGTCTCTCTATCTGTTCTCTGTCTCCCACTGTCTCTCTCTCTGTTCTCTGTCTCCCACTGTCTCCTTCTCTCTGTTCTCTGTCTCTCACTGTCTTTCTCTCTGTTCTCTGTCTCCCACTGTCTCTCTCTCTGTTCTCTGTCTCCCACTGTCTCCTTTCTCTCTGTTCTCTGTCTCTCACTGTTTCTCTATCTGTTCTCTGTCTCTCACTGTCTCCTTTCTCTCTGTTCTCTGTCTCCCACTGCCTGCTTTCTCTCTGTTCTCTGTCTCTCACTGTCTCTCTATCTGTTCTCTGTCTCTCACTGTTTCTCTCTCTGTTCTCTGTCTCCCACTGTCTCTCTATCTGTTCTCTGTCTCTCACTGCCTCCTTTCTCTCTGTTCTCTGTCTTCCACTGTCTCATTTCTCTCTGTTCTCTGTCTCCCACTGTCTCTATCTGTTCTCTGTCTCCCACTGTCTCTCTCTCTGTTCTCTGTCTCCCACTGTCTCTTTTCTCTCTGTTCTCTGTCTCTCACTGTCTCCTTTCTCTCTGTTCTCTGTCGCTCACTGTCTCCTTTCTCTCTGTTCTCTGTCTCCCACTGTCTCTCTATCTGTTCTCTGTCTCCCACTGCCTCTCTCTCTGTTCTCTGTCTCTCACTGTCTCCTTTCTCTCTGTTTTCTGTCTCTCACTGCCTCCTTTCTATCTGTTCTCTGTCTCTCACTGTCTCCTTTCTCTCTGTTCTCTGTCTCTCACTGTCTCCTTTCTCTCTGTTCTCTGTCTTCCACTGTCTCATTTCTCTCTGTTCTCTGTCTCTCACTGTCTCTCTATCTGTTCTCTGTCTCCCACTGTCTCTCTCTCTGTTCTCTGTCTCTCACTGTCTTTCTCTCTGTTCTCTGTCTCTCACTGTCTCTCTATCTGTTCTCTGTCTCCCACTGTCTCTATCTCTGTTCTCTGTCTCTCACTGTCTTTCTCTCTGTTCTCTGTCTCTCACTGTCTCTCTATCTGTTCTCTGTCTCCCACTGTCTCTCTCTCTGTTCTCTGTCTCCCACAGTCTCCTTTCTCTCTGTTCTCTGTCTCTCACTGTCTCTCTATCTGTTCTCTGTCTCCCACTGTCTCTCTCTCTGTTCTCTGTCTCCCACTGTCTCCTTTCTCTCTGTTCTCTGTCTCTCACTGTCTCCTTTCTCTTTGTTCTCTGTCTCCCACTGTCTCTCTCTCTGTTCTCTGTCTCCCACTGTCCCCTTTCTCTCTGTTCTCTGTCTCCCACTGTCTCTCTCTCTGTTCTCTGTCTCCCACTGTCTCTCTATCTGTTCTCTGTCGCTCACTGTCTCCTTTCTCTCTGTTCTCTGTCGCTCACTGTCTCCTTTCTCTCTGTTCTCTGTCTCTCACTGTCTCCTTTCTCTCTGTTCTCTGTCTCTCACTGTCTCCTTTCTCTCTGTTCTCTGTCTCTCACTGTCTCTCTCTCTGTTCTCTGTCTCCCACTGTCTCCTTTCTCTCTGTTCTCTGTCTCTCACTGTCTCTCTCTGTTCTCTGTCTCCCACTGTCTCTCTCTTTGTTCTCTGTCTCCCACTGTCTCCTTTCCCTCTGTTTTCTGTCTCTCACTGCCTCCTTTCTCTATGTTCTCTGTCTCCCACTGACTCCTTTGTCTCTGTCTCTCACTGCCTACTTTCTCCCTGTTCTCTGTCTCCCACTGTCTCATTTCTCTCTGTTATCTGTCTCTCACTGTCTCTCTCTGTTCTCTGTCTCCCACTGTCTCTCTCTCTGTTCTCTGTCTCTCACTGCCTCATTTCTCTCTGTTCTCTGTCTCCCACTGTCTCTCTATCTGTTCTCTGTCTCCCACTGTCTCCTTTCTCTCTGTTTTCTGTCTCTCACTGTCTCCTTTCTCTCTGTCTCTCACTGCCTCCTTTCTCCCTGTTCTCTGTCACTCACTGTCTCCTTTCTCTCTCTTCTCTGTCTCTCACTGCCTCCTTTCTCTCTGTTCTCTGTCTCTCACTGTCTCATTTCTCTCTGTTCTCTGTCTCTCACTGTCTCCTTTCTCTCTGTTCTCTGTCCCCCCACTGTCTCATTTCTCTCTGTTCTCTGTCTCTCACTGTCTCCTTTCTCTCTGTTCTCTGTCTCCCACTGCCTCTCTCTGTTCTCTGTCTCCCACTGTCTCCTTTCTCTCTGTTCTCTGTCTTCCACTGTCTCCTTTCTCTCTGTTCTCTGTCTCTCAATCTGTTCTCTGTCTCTCACTGTCTCTCTATCTGTTCTCTGTCTATCACTGTCTCCTTTCTCTCTGTTCTCTGTCTCTCACTGCCTCCTTTCTCTCTGTTCTCTGTCTCCCACTGTCTCATTTCTCCCTGTTCTCTGTCTCTCACTGTCTTTCTCTCTGTTCTCTGTCTCTCTATCTGTTCTCTGTCTCTCACTGCCTCTTTTCTCTCTGTTCTCTGTCTCTCACTGCCTCCTTTCTCTCTGCTCTCTGTCTCTCACGGCCTCCTTTCTCTCTGCTCTCTGTCTCTCCCTGTTCTCCTTTCTCTCTGTTCTCTGTCTCCCACTGTCTCCTTTCTCTCTGCTCTCTGTCTCTCACTGTCTCCTTTCTCTCTGTTCTCTGTCTCTCACTGCCTGTTTTCTCTCTGTTCCCTGTCTCCCACTGTCTCCTTTATCTCTGCTGTTGTTCTCTGAGTCTCTCTGTGCAGTCTGTCACCTGTTTGTGTCTCTTCTCCTCCTAACACATAATGCAGTTGTGTGTGTGTGTGCACCCAAAGCAGTGAAACCATGTTTATGTTTCACAACAAGCCCTCACCTCTGGGAGGGTGGGCATTCATTTTCTATTCAGAACCAACACCACCTTCCTTCCTCAAGGTTTTGGGATTGCATTAAAACCTCAACATAAGTTCATTTAAAACCTAACTTCAGTAATGACCCTGATATCCATGGTGTTACTGTTGTAAAAACAAAACTTTAATAGTGGATCAGCATCATGCTCTTGGTTTTCAATTATATTAATGTGTTCATACAAAGAGGATGTTGTAATACAGTTAGGAGTAGTGGGGATATTTTGGACTGCAGAAAGACTTTGTGACAGGACTTTGTCAATGGGACAACCCTGATGAAAAATCCTTGAAGGTTCTTCAAGGAACAACCATGTCTGACTGACATCAGGAAACTCCTTCCTACACTCTTAGAAAAAAAGGTGCTTTCTAGAACCTAAAAGGGTTCTTCGGCTGTTCCTATTGGAGAACCCTTTGAAGAACCCTTTTTGGTTCCAGGTAGAACCCCTTTGAGTTCTATGTAGAGTCCTTGACACAAAAGGTTCTACATGGAACCCAACATAGTTCTACCTGGAACCAAATGGGGTTCTGCCTTGAACCAAAAATAGTTACCCTATGGGGACAGCTGAAGAACCCTTTTGGAACCCTTTTGTCTAAGAGTGTAGTCGTTTTGGACTGCATGACGTCTTTGTGACAGGACTTTTTGAGGGAACGTTGTGTTCCAACTCATTGGTCAGATAGGTCAGTGCTAGGAATCACAACATTCTTACACACAATAGCAGCAGGAATACGAAGCGTCACAATTTGAAAAAAGGAAGCTTTACCTTCTCTCCCTTTCCACCCTTCAGCCCACGAACGCCATCAGCACCCTAATAGACACACAGGAAACGGACCACAATTACCAACCTGACACGACGTCCCACACCTTAAGGATGTTACTGAACATCACCTGGGTGAGCTACAACACCATACCTTGACACCACGATGACCGGGATAACCAATAAGACCTGGGGAACCTGCCTGGCCCTGGAGGAAGAGAAGACAGAGAGAGAGAGCACAATGTCTTCATTAGTCTCTCAATAAGAGATATGTCATAAACCATTACAATTATTCTGTTTATGTATCACATTCAAAACAATTACATATAAATCAATCAATTAATCAACACATGAATTAATTGCACTTACGTAAGCTCCCTTCTCACCAGTTGGACCTTCTTTACCAGGATGGCCCTGTAAGAAAATAAATGACACAAATGACTTTACTCTACTATGGATGCTCTATGTTACGTAAACCGTGTCTGGACCACCTCGAGTCTGATGTCTCTATGGAATACATGTGTACATCAGACTGTAGTGATGGAGGCTTTAAAAATACATGTTGGATGGTGGTTTGTAGTTGAAGGGAGACATGTTGGATGGTGGTTTGTAGTTGAAGGGAGACATGTTGGATGGTGGTTTGTAGTTGAAGGGAGACATGTTGGATGGTGGTTTGTAGTTGAAGGGAGACATGTTGGATGGTGGTTTGTAGTTGAAGGGAGACATGTTGGATGGTGGTTTGTAGTTGAAGGGAGACATGTTGGATGGTGGTTTGTAGTTGAAGGGAGACATGTTGGATGGTGGTTTGTAGTTGAAGGGAGACATGTTGGATGGTGGTTTGTAGTTGAAGGGAGACATGTTGGATGGTGGTTTGTAGTTGAAGGGAGACATGTTGGATGGTGGTTTGTAGTTGAAGGGAGACATGTTGGATGGTGGTTTGTAGTTGAAGGGAGACATGTTGGATGGTGGTTTGTAGTTGAAGGGAGACATGTTGGATGGTGGTTTGTAGATGAAGGGAGACATGTTGGATGGTGGTTTGTAGTTGAAGGGAGACATGTTGGATGGTGGTTTGTAGTTGAAGGGAGACATGTTGGATGGTGGTTTGTAGTTGAAGGGAGACATGTTGGATGGTGGTTTGTAGTTGAAGGGAGACATGTTGGATGGTGGTTTGTAGTTGAAGGGAGACATGTTGGATGGTGGTTTGTAGTTGAAGGGAGACATGTTGGATGGTGGTTTGTAGATGAAGGGAGACATGTTGGATGGTGGTTTGTAGATGAAGGGAGACATGTTGGATGGTGGTTTGTAGTTGAAGGGAGACATGTTGGATGGTGGTTTGTAGTTGAAGGGAGACATGTTGGATGGTGGTTTGTAGATGAAGGGAGACATGTTGGATGGTGGTTTGTAGTTGAAGGGAGACATGTTGGATGGTGGTTTGTAGTTGAAGGGAGACATGTTGGATGGTGGTTTGTAGATGAAGGGAGACATGTTGGATGGTGGTTTGTAGATGAAGGGAGACATGTTGGATGGTGGTTTGTAGATGAAGGGAGACATGTTGGATGGTGGTTTGTAGTTGAAGGGAGACATGTTGGATGGTGGTTTGTAGATGAAGGGAGACATGTTGGATGGTGGTTTGTAGATGAAGGGAGACATGTTGGATGGTGGTTTGTAGTTGAAGGGAGACATGTTGGATGGTGGTTTGTAGTTGAAGGGAGACATGTTGGATGGTGGTTTGTAGTTGAAGGGAGACATGTTGGATGGTGGTTTGTAGATGAAGGGAGACATGTTGGATGGTGGTTTGTAGTTGAAGGGAGACATGTTGGATGGTGGTTTGTAGATGAAGGGAGACATGTTGGATGGTGGTTTGTAGATGAAGGGGGACATGTTGGATGGTGGTTTGTAGATGAAGGGAGACATGTTGGATGGTGGTTTGTAGTTGAAGGGAGACATGTTGGATGGTGGTTTGTAGATGAAGGGAGACATGTTGGATGGTGGTTTGTAGATGAAGGGAGACATGTTGGATGGTGGTTTGTAGTTGAAGGGAGACATGTTGGATGGTGGTTTGTAGATGAAGGGAGACATGTTGGATGGTGGTTTGTAGTTGAAGGGAGACATGTTGGATGGTGGTTTGTAGATGATGGGAGACATGTTGGATGGTGGTTTGTAGATGAAGGGAGACATGTTGGATGGTGGTTTGTAGTTGAAGGGAGACATGTTGGATGGTGGTTTGTAGATGAAGGGAGACATGTTGGATGGTGGTTTGTAGATGAAGGGAGACATGTTGGATGGTGGTTTGTAGTTGAAGGGAGACATGTTGGATGGTGGTTTGTAGATGAAGGGAGACATGTTGGATGGTGGTTTGTAGATGAAGGGAGACATGTTGGATGGTGGTTTGTAGATGATGGGAGACATGTTGGATGGTGGTTTGTAGATGAAGGGAGACATGTTGGATGGTGGTTTGTAGATGAAGGGAGACATGTTGGATGGTGGTTTGTAGTTGAAGGGAGACATGTTGGATGGTGGTTTGTAGTTGAAGGGAGACATGTTGGATGGTGGTTTGTAGATGAAGGGAGACATGTTGGATGGTGGTTTGTAGATGAAGGGAGACATGTTGGATGGTGGTTTGTAGTTGAAGGGAGACATGTTGGATGGTGGTTTGTAGATGAAGGGAGACATGTTGGATGGTGGTTTGTAGATGAAGGGAGACATGTTGGATGGTGGTTTGTAGTTGAAGGGAGATAAACTACAGTGTGTACTGGTGGGTTGTCCTCTATAAACTACAGTGTGTACTGTTGGGTTGTCCTCTATAAACTACAGTGTGTACTGGTGGGTTGTCCTCTATAAACTACAGTGTGTACTGGTGGGTTGTCCTCTATAAACTACAGTGTGTACTGGTGGGTTGTCCTCTATAAACTACAGTGTGTACTGGTGGGTTGTCCTCTATAAACTACAGTGTGTACTGTTGGGTTGTCCTCTATAAACTACAGTGTGTACTGCTGGGTTGTCCTCTATAAACTACAGTGTGTACTGTTGGGTTGTCCTCTATAAACTACAGTATGTACTGGTGGTTGTCCTCTATAAACTACAGTGTGTACTGGTGGGTTGTCCTCTATAAACTACAGTGTGTACTGGTGGGTTGTCCTCTATAAACTACAGTGTGTACTGGTGGGTTGTCCTCTATAAACTACAGTGTGTACTGCTGGGTTGTCCTCTATAAACTACAGTGTGTACTGGTGGGTTGTCCTCTATAAACTACAGTGTGTACTGTTGGGTTGTCCTCTATAAACTACAGTGTGTACTGGTGGGTTGTCCTCTATAAACTACAGTGTGTACTGTTGGGTTGTCCTCTATAAACTACAGTGTGTACTGGTGGGTTGTCCTCTATAAACTACAGTGTGTACTGGTGGGTTGTCCTCTATAAACTACAGTGTGTACTGTTGGGTTGTCCTCTATAAACTACAGTGTGTACTGCTGGGTTGTCCTCTATAAACTACAGTGTGTACTGGTGGGTTGTCCTCTATAAACTACAGTGTGTACTGTTGGGTTGTCCTCTATAAACTACAGTATGTACTGGTGGGTTGTCCTCTATAAACTACAGTGTGTACTGGTGGGTTGTCCTCTATAAACTACAGTGTGTACTGCTGGGTTGTCCTCTATAAACTACAGTGTGTACTGCTGGGTTGTCCTCTATAAACTACAGTGTGTACTGGTGGGTTGTCCTCTATAAACTACAGTATGTACTGCTGGGTTGTCCTCTATAAACTACAGTATGTACTGGTGGGTTGTCCTCTATAAACTACAGTATGTACTGCTGGGTTGTCCTCTATAAACTACAGTGTGTACTGGTGGTTGTCCTCTATAAACTACAGTGTGAACTGGTGGTTGTCCTCTATAAACTACAGTGTGAACTGGTGGTTGTCCTCTATAAACTACAGTGTGTACTGGTGGTTGTCCTCTATAAACTACAGTATGTACTGGTGGGTTGTCTGAATCAACAGTGTGAGACAGAGTTAACAGAAGATCACGTACAGGAAGCCCATCTGATCCAGGAAAACCGGCCAACCCCGATCTGCCGTGAGGCCCCTGTACACAGAGACACATAGAAACACTGATTGGTCAAAGGTCAAAATAACACTGTACTTTAACAATGTATCTGCTGACCTCAGGTCTGTTTCTGGGACAACTGAGATCACCTTGGAGAAAAACTATCTGAGAATAAGACAGTTTTTTATGTTCCAAAGGAGGTACTAGTTCCTCCTCCGAGGTACTAGGTCCTCCTCCGAGGTACTAGGTCCTCCGAGGAAGTACTAGGTCGTCCGCGGAGGTACTAGGTCCTCCGAGGAGGTACAGTACTAGGTCCTCAGAGGAGATTCTAGGACCTCAGAGGAGATACAGTACTAGGTCCTCAGATGTACTAGATCCTCAGAGGAGGTACTAGGTCATCAGAGGAGGTACTAGGTCATCAGAGGAGGTACTAGGTCCTCAGAGGAGGTACTAGGTATTCAGAGGAGGTACTAGGTCCTCAGAGGAAGGATTAGGTCTTCAGAGGAGGTACTAGGTCCTCAGAGGAGATACTAGGTCTTCAGAGGATGTACTAGGTCTTCAGAGGAGATACTAGGTCATCAGAGGGGATACTAGGTCCTCAGAGGAGGTACTAGGTCCTCAGAGGAGGTACTAGGTCTTCAGAGAAGATACTAGGTCCTCAGGGGAGATACTAGATCCTCAGAGGAGGTACTAGGTCCTCAGAGGAGATACTAGGTCCTCAGAGGAGATACTAGGTCCTCAGAGGAAGGACTAGGTCTTCAGAGGAGATACTAGGTCCTCAAAAATTAATTCACTACATATTATACAGTAAGGGGGGTTGACATAACATAAGCAAAACCCTTCCAGTACAGTACTATAGTCAACAAGTATTTTCCAGTCTGTGTATTGTGTATTTTAAATCTACATCTAACAGATCAGACATTTTACAATTTGTCTTATGGACCACTAACTTACAAACACAACACTTTCAGGTCAGTTTTGTTGACAGGCAACAGAAGAGCAGAGCTCCAACTTACTCTTTCACCGGGTGGTCCGATTGGACCTTGAGGACCAGGAAGTCCCTGCAGGACAGAAGCAGACAGACAACTTCAGAGTTTGTTGCCATAGCTGCAGCACACACACGCGCACACACACACACACACACACACACACACACACACACACACACACACACACACACACACACACACACACACACACACACACACACACACACACACACACACACACACACACACACACACACACACACACACACACACACACACACACACACAGCTGGGGACATGGAGGGGCATATGGGACTCAGCGGAAGGTACTAACTCACGTGCGGGGGTAAGAATGTTGGGACTGTATTTGTTCTTGAGTGTGTGTGTGTGTGTGCGTGTGTGTGTATTTGTGCGTGTGTGTGTATTTGTGTGTGTGTGTGTGTGTGTGTGTGTATTTGTGTGTGTGTGTATGGCAAAGAGAATAATCTGAGGCTGTGCTGGAGCTCGGGGAGCCTGCTGCAGGCACTCCACAGACATGAATGAGATACTTTCAACGCTTTGCTCAACCCCCAGAAACCCCAGCAAAATATTCTAAGAAAATCTCTCTGTTTGTGCCTTCTATAGCTCCAGGGAGAAAGAGGGGGAGACAAAGAGGGGAAGGAAAAGAGGGAAGGGGAAGGGAGGGGGAGAGGAGGAGAGAGAAGGAAGAGGAGGAAGAGGAGAGGGAGAGGAGAAGGTAGAGGAGGGAAGAGGAGGGAAGGAGGGGAGAAGAGGGGGAGAGGAGAGGAGGAGGAGGAGGGGAGAGGAGGGAAGGATGGGAGAAGGGGAGGAGGGGAGGGAAGGGGAGAGGAGGGTGAGAGGAGGAGGAAGAGGAGGGGAGAGGAGGAGGGGAGGAGGGGAGAGGAGGGGAGGAGGAGGGGAGGAGGAGGGGAGAGGAGTAAGAGGAAGAGGAGGGGAGGAGGAGGGGAGAGGAGGGGAGGAGGGGAGAGGAGGAGGAGGGGAGGAGGGGAGAGGAGGGGAGAGGAGGAGGAAGAGGGGGGAGAGGAGGGGAGAGGAGGAGGAAGAGGAGGGGAGGAGGAGTGGAGAGGTGAGGAGGGGAGGAGGGGAGCGGAGGGGAGGAGGAGGGGAGAGGAGGGGAGGAGGAGGAAGAGGAGGAGAGGAGGAGGGGAGAGGAGGAGGGGAGAGGAGGGGAGGATGAGGAAGAGGAGGGGAGAGAAGGGGAGAGGAGGGGAGGAGGAGGGGAGAGGAGGGGAGATGAGGGGAGGAGGAGGGGAGAGGATGGGAGAGGAGGAGGAGGGGAGAGGAGGGCGGGAGGAGGAGGGGAGGAGGAGGGGAGGAGGATGGGATGAGGAGGGGAGGAGGAGGGGAGAGGAGGGGAGGAGGAGGGGAGGATGGGAGGAGGAGGGGAGGAGGAGGGGAGAGGATGGGAGGAGGAAGGGAGAGGAGGGGAGAGGAGAGGAGGAGGGGAGAGGAGGGGAGAGGATGGGAGAGGGAGCAGAAGAGGAAAGAGACATAATTGATGGTGTAAATGATCTTCAAAGAGCAGTATATTTCCATAAGATGTTGACATAACACCTCAGAAATGAGAGTGAGAAAAGTATCTATTTTCAGACATTACACACAAATAAAGACACATTGTTCGTGTGTGTGTGCTGAGTGTCAATAGCAACTTCAACCCTTATCAACAGTATACTCTTCCAAGCTAGTTTGATTATTTTTTGTACATGCAAGCTAGTCTTTATTGTAAACATACAGTGCATTCGGAAAGTATTCAGACCCCTTGACTTTTTCCACATTTTGTTACATTACAGCCTTATTCTAAAATGGATGAAATTATTTGTTGGTCTCATCAATCTACACACAATACCCCATAATGACAAAGCAAAACATGTTTTGATTTCCTTTCGCAAATGTTTAAAAATATTTAAAAAACGACAAATACCTTATATACAGTAGTATTCAGACCCTTTCCTATGAGAATTGATTTCAGGTGCATCCTGTTTCCACTGATCATCCTTGAGATGTTTCTACAACTTGATAGGAGTCCACCTGTGGTACATTCAACTGATTGGACATGATTTGGAAAGAATCACACCTGTCTATATAAGGTCCCACAGTGCATGTCAGAGCAAAAACCATGCCATGAGGTCGAAGGAATTGTCCGTAGAGCTCCGAGACAGAATTGTGTCGAGGCACAGATCTGGGGAAGGGTACCAAAAATGTCTGCAGCATTGAAGGTCCCCAAGAGCACAGTGGCATCCATCATTCTTAAATGGAAAGTTAAAAGAAGTTAGGAACAATCAAGACTCTTCCTAGAGCTGGCCGCCCGGCCAAACTGAGCAATCAGGGAGAAGGGCCTTGGTCAGGGAGGTGACCAAGAACCCAATGGTCACTCTGACAGAGCTCTAGAGTTCCTCTGTGGAGATGGAAGAACCTTCCAGAAGGACAACCATCTCAGCATCACTCCACCAATCAGGCTTTTCTGGTAGAGTAGCCAGATGGAAGTATAGCCGAGCATGTGTCTCTGGTGCGCAAGGTTCTTGGGCGACTGCTGGAGCATGACCTGTACGTGAAGGCAGAGAAATGTGAGTTTTCCAAACGAGCCGTTTCCTTCCTGGGTTATCGCATTTCCACCTCGGGGATGGTAATGGAGGATGACCGCGTAAAAGCTGTGCGTAATTGGCCGACTCCGACCACGGTAAAGGAGGTGCAGCGGTTCTTAGGGTTTGCCAATTACTACCGGAGGTTTATCCGGGGTTTTGGTCAGGTGGCGGCCCCTATTACCTCACTGCTGAAGGGGGGCCCGGTGCGCTTGCAGTGGTCCGCAGAGGCGGAGAGAGCTTTTTTGTCGTTTGAAGGCGCTGTTCACCGACGCGCCAGTGTTGGCGCATCCTGACCCCTCTTTGGCGTTCATAGTTGAGGTGGACGCATCTGAGGCTGGGGTTGGGGCTGTGCTCTCCCAGCGCTCGGGTACGCCACCGAAGCTCCGCCCCTGTGCCTTTTTTTCTAAGAAGCTCGGGCCAGCGGAGCGGAATTATGATGTGGGGGATAGGGAGTTGTTGGCCATGGTCAAGGCTCTGAAGGTGTGGAGACACTGGCTTGAGGGGGCTAAGCACCCTTTTCTCATCTGGACCGACCACCAGAATCTGGAGTATATCCGATCAGCTAGGAGACTGAATCCTCGTCAGGCAAGGTGGGCCATGTACTTTACCCGATTTCGTTTTACGATTTCGTATCGACCAGGTTCCCTTAATACTAAGGCCGACGCGCTGTCCCGACTATACGACACTGATGACCGGTCCATCGATCCTACTCCCATCATTCCGGCGGCTAAGCTGGTAGCACCGGTAGTATGGGAGGTGGACACGGACATCGAGCGGGCACTAAGGGCGGAACCTGCGCCTCCACAGTGCCCGGAGGGCCGTAGGTATGTGCCGCTCGCTGTTCGTGATCAATTGATTCGATGGGCTCATAGTCTACCCTCGTCAGGTCACCCGGGTATTTCAAGGACAGTGCGAAGTCTTAGAGGGAAGTACTGGTGGCCTACCTTGGTGAGAGACGTGCGATTCTATGTTTCCTCCTGTTCGGTGTGCGCCCAGAGTAAGGCTCCTAGACATTTGCCACGAGGGAAATTACAACCCCTCCCCGTTCCACAACGGCCGTGGTCCCATCTATCGGTGGATTTTCTTACTGATCTTCCCTTGTCTCAGGGGAACACCACGATCCTGGTCGTTGTGGATCGGTTCTCTAAGTCCTGCCGTCTTATCCCGTTGCCCGGTCTCCCTACGGCCCTGCAGACTGCGGAGGCACTATTTACCCATGTCTTCCGGCACTACGGGGTGCCCGAGGATATCGTTTCTGATCGGGGTCCCCAGTTCACGTCCAGAATATGGAAGGCGTTTATGGAGCATCTGGGTGTCTCGGTCAGCCTGACCTCGGGGTATCACCCGGAGAGTAATGGGCAGGTGGAGAGAGTGAACCAGGAGGTGGGTAGGTTTCTGCGGTCGTATTGCCAGGACCGGCCAGGGGAGTGGTCAAGATACATCCCCTGGGCAGAGATTGCCCAGAACTCACTAAGCCACTCCTCTACCAACATGTCACCATTTGAGTGTGTGTTGGGGTACCAGCCGGTTCTGGCACCATGGCATCAGAGCCAGACCGAGGCTCCTGCGGTGGAGGAGTGGGTGCAGCGCTCTAAGGAGACCTTGAGAGCCGTCCAGGAGTCTTTGCGTCAGGCGAGTGGACGGCAGAAGAAGAGCGCTGACCGTCACCGCAGTGAGGCCCCCGTGTTTGCACCGGGGGACAGGGTCTGGCTCTCGACCCGAAACCTGCCCCTCCGCCTGCCCTGCCGGAAGCTGGGTCCGCAGTGTGTAGGGCCATTTAAAGTCCTGAGGAGAATAAACGAGGTGTGTTATCGATTGTTACTTCCTTCGTATTATCGTATTAACCCCTCGTTTCATGTGTCTCTCCTCAGGCCGGTGGTAGCTGGTCCCATGCAGGAAGGTGAGGTTCCGGAGGTCCCTCCGCCCCCTCTGGACATAGAGGGGTCCCCGGCGTACGCGATAAGGTCCATACTGGACTCCAGACGCCGGGTGAGGGGCCTGCAGTACCTCGTGGACTGGGAGGGGAACGGGCCGGAGGAGAGGTGCTGGGTCCCGGTGGGGGATATATTGGATCCAAGTCTACTAAGGGAATTCCATCGCCTCCATCCGGATCGCCCTGCACCTCGCCCCTGGGGTCGTCCCCGAGGCCGGTGTCGGCGCGCTGCGGGGGCCGCGCGTCAGGAGGGGGGTACTGTCACGAATACTACCGAAGGTGACTCCCCTTCCCGTTCGGGTGGCGCTCGGCGGTCGTCGTCGCCGGTCTACTAGCTGCCACCGATCCCTTTTTCCTTTTCGTTTATGTCTGTCTAATTGTTTTCACCTGTTTCTTGTTGGGCTTTTGGGAGGTGTACTATTTAGGTTAGTTTCGCCCGCTAGTGTTTGTGCGGGCTTATTGTGTGTTCATGTTACGTCAGGAGTGGATTATTTTGATTGTGGGTTTTTCGCTGTCCAGTTTATTTTAAACAGTTGGTCTGTGGGTTGTGTTTGCGCCAGTGTTTTGGCGTCACCCCTTTTGTACCTGTTCCTGTTTTCACTGTGGACATTAAAGCGTTTTGTTCACGTAAACTTCTGCTCTCTCTGCGCCTGACTCTACACCCATCATTCTCCTGGCGTTACAGGTGGCTATTTGAAGAATCTTAAATATAAAATATATTTGGATTTGTTTAACACTTTTTTGGTTACTACATGATTCCATATGTGTTATTTCATAGTTTTGATGTCTTCACTATTATTCTGCAATGTCGGAAATAGTAAAAATAAAGAAAAACGCTTGAATGAGTAGGTGTGTCCAAACTTTTGACTGGTACAGTATATTTATATATTTATTTATCTATACTACACTACCATTCAAAGGTTTGGGGTCACTTAGAAATGTTGTGGTTTTTGAAAGAAAAGCAAATTTTTGCTATTAAAATAACATCATATTGATCAGAAATACAGTGTAGACATTGTTAATGTTGTAAATGAGTTGTAAATGAATCCAACGTGCCATTGGAACACAGGAGTGATGGTTGCTGATAATGGGCCTCTGTACGACTATGTAGATATTCCATTAAAAAAAATCAGCCGTTTCCAGCTACAATAGTCATTTACAACATTAACAATGTCTACACTATATTTCTGATCAATTTGATGTTTATTTTAATGGACAAAAATGTTGCTTTTCTTTCAAAAACAAAGACATTTCTAAGTGACCCCAAACTTTTGAAAGGTAATGTATTATTATTGTATATATTTTTTTTTACAAATTACTCTATTGCTGAAAGTACTCGAAACCGATGTTTGGGATTTGAGGCTGTTATAGGTCAAACAAGCTGCTATTACTAGAAGCCTACATCATCAGTCATGTATGACCTTTGACCTTCTGGTGTTTATAAAACCCACGTCTCTAGCTTGGCGTGAAGATACTGTCTGTAGTCTGAGATAATGTCTGAAATACGGTATACTGTCTGTGGTACTGTTACTGTCTGTGGTTCTGTATACTGTCTAATACTGTAAACTGTATGTTACTGTATACTGTCTGTAATACTGTGCATTGTCTGTAATACTGTATACTGTCTGTTACTGTATATTGTCTGTAATACTGTGCATTGTCTGTAATACTGCATACTGTCTGTTACTGTATACTGTCTGTAATACTGTGCATTGTCTGTAATACTGTATACTGTCTGTAATACTGTATACTGCCTGTAATACTGTATACTGTCTGTTACTGTATACTGTCTGTAATACTGTGCATTGTCTGTAATACTGTATACTGTCTGTAATACTGTATACTGCCTGTAATACTGTATACTGTCTTTAATACTGTATATTGTCTGTAATACTGTATACTGCCTGTAATACTGTATACTGCCTGTAATACTGTATATTGTCTGTAATACTCACTTGTGTCCCTGGGATCCCCTGCTGACCCGGTGGTCCCGGCTCTCCTTGAGGTCCCTAAACAAAGAGACCATCAATCTGACAAGGAGTTAAGAGCACAGCAGACCGTATCTACAGTATGTCTGTCAGTCTACTCAGAAGATGGACGCTTCCACAATTTAAGGAGATGTTTAAGAGGGCTAATGTAAGCTATGGCAGTGTCTACTCTCAGTACTTTAGGGACTAAAGTAAAATACAAAAAAATTCTGGTTGATATAGTAGAGAAATAGTTGACATTGGACTGTACCGGGCCCGGTTTCCCCGATAGCAATGGAATTTATTCTTATGAGTGTTTCAACGATGCACGTTTCCTACAACGGCCGAAGATGTTACATGCGTTTCCCAAAACGCCATGCAGAGATAGCGGTCGTTAAGTACGTTGGGAAAGGATCGAAAAGGGAGCTCTGGTCTCGGATTTCTCCATTCAAATCTTTCCGTAACATGAATTATTTCCCAATACTGATAAAGGATCAGCTCCTAGAGAGATATGTATTTGTTGTTGTTGTTGATGTTTATTGTCACATACGCCAGATACACTATACAGTGGCATGAAAAACTATGTGAACCCTTTGGAACTATCTAGAAGAAAAAGAAACGCACACCTATTTAGGTGAGGTGCTGGCTAGCGGAGTAGAAAACTTAAAAATAAAGGAGAGCCGCACACTCTAGGAGCTCAGATGCAAAAATATTTAATTTACCAACGTTTCGACAGGCAAGCTGTCTTCATCAGGGTACAATCAAACCCTTTGGAACTACCTGGATATCTATATAAATTGGTCATAAAATTTGATCTGATCTTCATCTAGGTCACAACAACAGACAAACACAGTTTTCTTAAACTAATAACACCTAAACAATTATACGTTTTCATGTCTTTATTGAACACACCGTGTAAACATTCACAGTGGAGGGTGGAAAAAGTATGTGAACCCTTGGATTTAATAACTGGTTGACCCTCCTTTGGCAAATATAAGCTCAACCAAATGTTTTCTGTAGTTGCGGATCAGACCTGCACAATGGTCAGGAGGAATGTTGGACTATTCCTCTTTACAAAACTGTTTCAGTTCAGCAATATTCTTGGGATGTCTGGTGTGAACTGCTCTCTTGAGGTCATGCCACAGCATCTCAATCGGGTTGAGGTCAGAACTCTGAATGGGCCAATCCAGAAGGCGTATTTTCTTCTGTTGAAGCCATTCTGTTGTTGATTTACTTCTGTGTTCTGGGTGCTTGTCCTGTTGCATCACCCAACTTCTATTGAGCTTCAATTGGCGGACAGATGGTTGGTGTGCTGTGCCTTTTGTTCTCCACACATAGTGTTGTGTTTTCCTTCCAAACAACTCATCTTTAGTTTCATCTGTCCACAGAACATTTTGGTGCTCCAGGTGGACTTTTGCAAACTTCAGACGTGCAGCAATGTTTTTTTGGACAGCATGAACTCCCATGAACACCATTCTTGTTTAGTGTTTTACGTATCGTAGACTCGTTAACAGAGATGTTAGCATGTTCCAGAGATTTCTGTAAGTCTTTAGCTGACACTCTAGGATTCTTCTTAACCTCATTGAGCATTCTGCGCTGTGCTCTTGCAGTCATCTTTGCAGGACGGCCACTCCTAGGGAGAGTAGCAACAGTGGTCAACTTTCTCCATTTGTAGACAATTTGTCTTACTGTGGACTGATGAACATCAAGGCTTTTAGAGATACTTTTGTAACCCTTTCCAGCTTTATGCAAGTCAACAATTCTTAATCTTAGTTCTTCTGAGATCTCTTTTGTTCGAGGCATGGTTCACATCAGGCAATGCTTCTTGTGAATAGCAAACTCAAATTGTGTGAGTGTTTTTATAGGGCAAGGCATCTCTAACCAACATCTCCAATCTTGTCTCATTGATTGGACTCCAGGTTAGCTGACTCCTGACTCTAATTCTCTTTTGGAGATGTCATTAGCCTAGGGGTTCACATACTTTTTCCAACCTACACTGTGAATGTTTAAATTATGGATTCAATATAGACAAGAAACATACAATAATGTGTGTGTTATTAGTTTAAGCAGACTGTGTTTGCCTATTGTTGTGACTTAGATGAAGATCAGATTTAAATGGATTACCAATTTATGCAGAAATCCAGGTAATTCCAAAGGGTTCACATAATTTTTCTTGCCACTGTATATATAAAAGCATGTGGAAACCACTCTAAATTAGTGGATTCGGCTATTTCAGCCACACCCGTTGCTGACAGGTGTATAAAATCGAGCACACAGCCATGCAATCTCCATAGACAAACATTGGCAGTAGAATGGCCTTACTGAAGAGCTCATTGACATTCAACGTGGCACCGTCATAGATTGCCATCTTGCCAACAAGCCAGTTTGTCAAATTTCTGCCCTGCTAGGGCTGCCTCGATCAACTGTATGTTCTGTTATTGTGACGTGGCAAAGTCTAGGAGCAACAACGGCTCAGCTGTGAAATTGTAGGCCACACAAGTTCACAGAATGGGTCAACCGTGTTCTGAAGCGTGTAGGGCCTAAAAATGATCTGTCTTCGCTTGCAACACTCACTACCGATTTCCAAACTGCATCTGGAAGCAACGTCAGCACAATAACTGTTTGTCGAGAGCTTCACGAAATGGGTTTCCATGGCCGAGCAGCCGCACACAAGCCTTAGATCACCATGCGCAATGCCAAGCGTTGGCTGGAGTGGTGTAAAGCTCACTGTCATTGGACTCTGGAGCAGTGGAAATGTGTTCTCTTGAATAATGAATCCCGCTTCACCATCTGACAGTCCAACGGACGAATCTGGGTTTGGCGGATGCCAGGAGAACACTACCTGCCCGAATGCATAGTGCCAACTGAAAAGTTTGGTGGGGAATGATGGTCTGGGGCTGTTTTTCATGGTTCAGGCCCCTTAGTTCCAGTGAAGGGAAATCTTAACTCTACAGCATACAATTACATTCTAGACAATTTTATGCTTACAATTTTGTGGCAACAGTTTGGGGAAGACCCTTTCCTGTTTCAGCATGACAATGCCCCCGTGCACAAAGCGAGGTCCATATAGAAATGGTTTGTCGAGATCCGTGTGGAAGCATTTAACTGGCCTGCACAGAGCCCTGACCTCAACCCCATTGAACATCTTTGGGATGAATTGGAATGCTGACTTCGAGCCAGGCCTAATCGCCCAACATCAGTGCACAACCTCACTAATGCTCTTGTGGTTGAATGCAAGCAAGTCCTCTTAGAAGTGTTCCAACATCTAGTGGAAAGCCTTCCCAGAAGAGTGGAGGCTGTTACAGCAGCAAAGGAGGGACCGACTTCATATCAATGCCCATGATTTTGGAATGAGATGTTCGACTAGCAGGTGTCCACATACTTTAGTGTATTACTACCTACGGCTGCAATGTTGAGCTGGCTTATTGGCTTAGCCTACCCAATAGAAATTCACTAAAATCACCGATTTGGCACATCGTTGCTCACATGTTAGGCTAAACATAATGAAATGTATTGAGACAAATTATAGACAGTAGCCTACAAGTAGCAAAATAGAACTCAATTGATTGAACATTAAATGTATTTCAATAGGACTGAAATAGGCCTTTAGCCTACTGTTTATATTTTAATGCAGTCATCTCTGTTTATATTTTAATGCAGTCATCTCTGTTTATATTTTAATGTAGTCATCTCTGTTTATATTTTAATGCAGTCATCTCTGTTTATATTTTAATGCAGTCATCTCTGTTTATATTTTAATGCAGTCATCTCTGTTTATATTTTAATGTAGTCATCTCTGTTTATATTTTAATGCAGTCATCTCTGTTTATATTTTAATGCAGTCATCTCTGTTTATATTTTAATGCAGTCATCTCTGTTTATATTTTAATGTAGTCATCTCTGTTTATATTTTAATGCAGTCATCTCTGTTTATATTTTAATGCAGTCATCTCTGTTTATATTTTAATGCAGTCATCTCTGATTATATTTTAATGCAGTCATCTCTGATTATATTTTAATGCAGTCATCTCTGTTTATATTTTAATGCAGTCATCTCTGTTTATATTTTAATGCAGTCATCTCTGTTTATATTTTAATGCAGTCATCTCTGTTTATATTTTAATGCGCACATCTCTGTTAATATTTTAATGCAGTCATCTCTGTTTATATTTTAATGCAGTCATCTCTGACTATATTTTAATCTCGGTTTTTCATTTGAAACATATTGTATTATTATTAAACATATTATCAATTGTAAAAACATTGGCAACTATGTATTTGTAGTCAGCTTTGTTCTGAGGTTATCGGCGGGTCAACAGAGAGACGGATAAACCACGTGATTCTGTGTTTAGCAGAGATCTTTTGTGTATAAAGTAATGCCGGCAGGGCAAAAACCAGCATCTATGGACACACTGAGCTGTTCTACGAGTGGTCTGAGGCAGGCGTTAGATTCCAAGCGTCTTCAGGTGCAACGTTAATAACGATGGTTTTGGGAAACAGCTAGGAGATTTAACGATGCTCCTACGAAGGTTCTAACGATGGACTTAAGATGCTTTTGGGAAACCGGGCCCTGGGCTGTACTGTTGCTAGGGTACTGAGCTGAATAATGAACATGTTCTCCCCTGTACAATATTAATATACACTGAGTGTACAAAACATTAAGAACACCTGATGAATCCAGGAGAAAGCTATGATCCCTTATTGATGTCACTTGTTAAATCCACTTCAATCAGTGTAGATGAAGGGGAGGATTTTTATGCCTTGAGACAATTGAAACATAAATTGTGTATGTGTGCCATTCTGTGTGTGAATGGGCAAGACAAAATATTTAAGTGCCTTGAACGGTTTATGGTAGTAGGTTTGTGTCAAGAACTGCAACGCTGCAGGGTTTTTTACGCTCAACAGTTTTCCCGTGTGTATCAAGAATGGTCCACCACCCAAAGGACATCCAGACAACCTGACACAACTTCCTCCTAAACACTGATCTAGGACCAGATTACCTTTCCCATAGCCATCATTAACCATTAGAAGGACAGCTTGTAAAACCGACCTTAGTAGGGTAATATCACCCTACTCTGAGTTGCTACAGGGAGAGGCCCCAGTGAGCGGCCATTTTGGAACACAGGGAGGGGTCACTGCCTGACCAAAAGATGGTGGATAAATAAGATTACTCAGGCCGTTTACAATTGAAAAATATTGAAGCTCACGGTTCGTCCATAATATCTGGCATGCTGACTGTTCCTCCATAATATCTGGCATGCTGACTGTTCCTCCATAATATCTGTCATGCTCACTGTTCCTCCATAATATCTGGCATGCTGACTGTTCCTCCATAATATCTGGCATGCTGACTGTTCCTCCATAATATCTGGCATGCTCACTGTTCCTCCATAATATCTGGCATGCTGACTGTTCCTCCATAATATCTGGCATGCTGACTGTTCCTCCATAATATCTGGCATGCTCACTGTTCCTCCATAATATCTGGCATGCTGACTGTTCCTCCATAATATCTGGCATGCTGACTGATCCTCCATAATATCTGTCATGCTCACTGTTCCTCCATAATATCTGGCATGCTGACTGTTCCTCCATAATATCTGGCATGCTGACTGTTCCTCCATAATATCTGGCATGCTGACTGTTCCTCCATAATATCTGGCATGCTGACTGTTCCTCCATATTATCTGGCATGCTGACTGTTCCTACATATTATCTGGCATGCTGACTGTTCCTCCATAATATCTGGCATGCTGTCTGTTCCTCCATATTATCTGGCATGCTGACTGTTCCTCCATAATATCTGGCATGCTGACTGTTCCTCCATAATATCTGGCATGCTGACTGTTCCTCCTCAATATCTGGCATTCTGACTGTTCCTCCATAATATCTGGCATGCTGACTGTTCCTCCATAATATCTGGCATGCTGACTGTTCCTCCATAATATCTGGCATTCTGACTGTTCCTCCATAATACTGGCATGCTGACTGTTCGTCCATAATATCTGGCATGCTGACTGTTCCTCCATAATATCTGGCATGCTCACAGTTCCTCCATAATATCTGGCATGCTGACTGTTCCTCCATATTATCTGGCATGCTGACTGTTCCTCCATAATATCTGGCATGCTCACTGTTCCTCCATAATATCTGGCATGCTCACTGTTCCTACATATTATCTGGCATGCTGACTGTTCCTCCATAATATCTGGCATGCTGACTGTTCCTCCATATTATCTGGCATGCTGACTGTTCCTCCATAATATCTGGCATGCTGACTGTTCCTCCATAATATCTGGCATGCTCACTGTTCCTCCATAATATCTGGCATGCTGACTGTTCCTCCATAATATCTGGCATTCTGACTGTTCCTCCATAATATCTGGCATGCTGACTGTTCCTCCATAATATCTGGCATGCTGACTGTTCCTCCATAATATCTGGCATTCTGACTGTTCCTCCATAATACTGGCATGCTGACTGTTCGTCCATAATATCTGGCATGCTGACTGTTCCTCCATAATAGCTGGCATGCTCACTGTTCCTCCATAATATCTGGCATGCTGACTGTTCCTCCATATTATCTGGCATGCTGACTGTTCCTCCATAATATCTGGCATGCTCACTGTTCCTCCATAATATCTGGCATGCTGACTGTTCCTCCATAATATCTGGCATGCTGACTGATCCTCCATAATATCTGTCATGCTCACTGTTCCTCCATAATATCTGTCATGCTGACTGTTCCTCCATAATATCTGGCATGCTGACTGTTCCTCCATAATATCTGGCATGCTGACTGTTCCTCCATATTATCTGGCATGCTGACTGTTCCTCCATAATATCTGGCATGCTGACTGTTCCTCCATAATATCTGGCATGCTGACTGTTCCTCCATAATATCTGGCATGCTGACTGTTCCTCCATAATATCTGGCATTCTCACCAGCTGGCTCTGGTCTACTACGCCCCAGTGGCCCCACCCCGATCAGAAAAAAATAGGGAGTGGGTTGTCTTGCTTTCTCTACTGTCTCTGGCCTGACCTACAGCGTAAATGATGTCACTCCTCCTAGAGCTTACAAGCACACAGTTTGATCTTTGACCTCCAGAGCTGAACCTATCCTAAACAAGGATAACCTGTGGTAGACTACCCTCCTCGCTGGACACAAATAGAGTCTTGGTAATGTAGACTACCCTCCTCTCTGGAGACAAATAGAGTCTTGGTAATGTAGACTACCCTCCTCTCTGGAGAGAAATAGAGTCTTGGTAATGTAGACTACCCTCCTCTCTAAAGTCAAATAGAGTCTTGGTAATGTAGACTACCCTCCTCTCTGAAGACAAATAGAGTATTGGTAATGTAGACTACCCTCCTCTCTGGAGACAAATAGAGTCTTGGTAATGTAGACTGCCCTCCTCTCTAAAGACAAATAGAGTCTTGGTAATGTAGACTACCCTCCTCTCTGGAGACAAATAGAGTCTTGGTAATGTAGACTACCCTCCTCTCTGGAGACAAATCGAGTATTGGTAATGTAGACTACCCTCCTCTCTGGAGACAAATAGAGTCTTGGTAATGTTGACTACCCTCCTCTCTAAAGACAAATAGAGTCTTGGTAATGTAGACTACCCTCCTCTCTGGAGACAAATCGAGTATTGGTAATGTAGACTACCCTACTCTCTGGAGACAAATAGAGTCTTGGTAATGTAGACTACCCTCCTCTCTGAAGACAAATAAAGTCTTGGTAATGTAGACTACCCTCCTCTCTGAAGACAAATAGAGTCTTGGTAATGTAGACTACCCTCCTCTCTGGAGACAAATAGAGTCTTGGTAATGTAGACTACCCTCCTCTCTGGAGACAAATCAAGTCTTGGTAATGTAGACTACCCTCCTCTCTGGAGATAGAGTCTTGGTAATGTAGACTACCCTCCTCTCTGAAGACAAATCAAGTCTTGGTAATGTAGACTACCCTCCTCTCTGGAGACAAATAGAGTCTTGGTAATGTAGACTACCCTCCTCTCTGGAGACAAATCAAGTCTTGGTAATGTAGACTACCCTCCTCTCTGGAGATAGAGTCTTGGTAATGTAGACTACCCTCCTCTCTGAAGACAAATCAAGTCTTGGTAATGTAGATTACCCTCCTCTCTGGAGATAGAGTCTTGGTAATGTAGACTACCCTCCTCTCTGAAGACAAATCAAGTCTTGGTAATGTAGACTACCCTCCTCTCTGAAGACAAATCAAGTCTTGGTAATGTAGACTACCCTCCTCTCTGGAGACAGAGTCTTGGTAATGTAGACTACCCTCCTCTCTGGAGACAGAGTCTTGGTAATGTAGACTACCCTCCTCTCTGGAGACAGAGTCTTGGTAATGTAGACTACCCTCCTCTCTGAAGACAAATCAAGTCTTGGTAATGTAGACTACCCTCCTCTCTGGAGACAGAGTCTTGGTAATGTAGACTACCCTCCTCTCTGGAGACAGAGTCTTGGTAATGTAGACTACCCTCCTCTCTGGAGACAGAGTCTTGGTAATGTAGACTACCCTCCTCTCTGGAGACAGAGTCTTGGTAATGTAGACTACCCTCCTCTCTGGAGACAGAGTCTTGGTAAGTCTTACACTAACACTATAAAAAAGTTCTGGTTTTGTAACTAACCATGTCAAAGTGTGTTTTAGATGTGTATCTGTGTAAGATAACATTATGACAGTGTTCATACCATGTTTCCTTTGGGACCGTGAGGACCATCCACTCCAGCTACACCCTGTGGAAACACAACTAGTCAAATGAGTAGGAATTCATTACTGATGTATGGCTATATTATACAGGAGATACCATAGTGATGAATATTATACAGGAGATACCATAGTGATGAATATTATACAGGAGATACCATAGTGATGAATATTATACAGGAGATACCATAGTGATGAATATTATACAGGAGATACCATAGTGATGAATATTATACAGGAGGTACCATAGTGATGAATATTATACAGGAGGTACCATAGTGATACATATTATACAGGAGGTACCATAGTGATGAATATTATACAGGAGATACCATAGTGATGAATATTATACAGGAGGTACCATAGTGATACATATTATACAGGAGGTACCATAGTGATGAATATTATACAGGAGATACCATAGTGATGACTATTATACAGGAGGTACCATAGTGATGAATATTATACAGGAGGTACCATAGTGATACATATTATACAGGAGGTACCATAGTGATGAATATTATACAGGAGATACCATAGTGATGACTATTATACAGGAGGTACCATAGTGATGAATATTATACAGGAGATACCATAGTGATGAATATTATACAGGAGGTACCATAGTGATGAATATTATACAGGAGATACCATAGTGATGAATATTATACAGGAGGTACCATAGTGATGAATATTATACAGGAGGTACCATAGTGATACATATTATACAGGAGATACCATAGTGATGAATATTATACAGGAGGTCCCATAGTGATGAATATTATACAGGAGGTACCATAGTGATGAATATTATACAGGAGATACCATAGTGATACATATTATACAGGAGGTACCATAGTGATGAATATTATACAGGAGGTACCATAGTGATGAATATTATACAGGAGATACCATAGTGATGAATATTATACAGGAGGTACCATAGTGATGAATATTATACAGGAGGTACCATAGTGATACATATTATACAGGAGATACCATAGTGATACATATTATACAGGAGTGTCCATAGTGATGAATATTATACAGGAGGTACCAAGTGATGAATATTATACAGAGATACCATAGTGATACATATTATACAGGAGGTACCATAGTGATGAATATTACAGGAGGTACCATAGTGATGAATATTATACAAGGAGATACCATAGTGATGAATATTATACGGAGGTACATAGTGATGAATATTATACAGGAGGTACCATAGTGATACATATTTACA
>NW_024060327.1:0-2500 GCF_016432855.1 Salvelinus namaycush
TTCATCTCTCCATCCCTCTCTCCCTCTGTCTCCACCTCTCTCTTCATCTCTCCATCCCTCTCTCCCTCTGTCTCCACCTCTCTCTTCATCTCTCCATCCCTCTCTCCCTCTGTCTCCACCCCTCTCTTCATCTCTCCTCCCTCTCTCCCTCTGTCTCCACCCCTCTCTTCATCTCTCTATCCCTCTCTCCCTCTGTCTCCACTCTCTCTTGATCTCTCTATCCCTCTCTCCCTCTGTCTCCACCTCTCTCTTCATCTCTCCATCCCTCTCTCCCTCTGTCTCCACCCCTCTCTTCATCTCTCCATCCCTCTCTCCCTCTGTCTCCACCCCTCTCTTCATCTCTCCATCCCTCTCTCCCTCTGTCTCCCCCCTCTCTTCATCACTCCATCCCTCTCTCCCTCTCCACCCCTCCTTCATCTCTCCATCCCTCTCTCCCTCTGTCTCCACCCCTCTCTTCTCTCTCCATCCCTCTCTCCCTCTGTCTCCACCCCTCCTTCATCTCTCCATCCCTCTCTCCCTCTGTCTCCACCCCTCCTTCATCTCTCCATCCCTCTCTCCCTCTCTCTCCACCCCTCCTTCATCTCTCCATCCCTCTCTCTGGATCTGTGCTAAATGCAACACACCGGAGCATAGTTTGCGTGTGTGTGTCTCTGTGTGTCTCTGTGTGTCTGCCTGTGTGTCTCTATGTGTCTCTGTGTGTCTCTGTGTGTCTCCGTGTGTCTCTGTGTGTCTGCCTGCGTGTCTCTGTGTGTCTCTGTGTGTCTCTGTGTGTCTGCCTGTGAGTCTCTATGTGTCTGTGTGTCTCTGTGTGTCTCTGTGTGTTTGCCTGTATGTCTCTGTGTGTCTGCCTGTGTGTCTCTGTGTGTCTCTGTGTGTCTCTGTGTGTCTCTGTGTGTTTGTGTCAGCTGTGGACAGGAGGCCAGTGGAGACATATGACTGGGTGATTGTGTGTTCTACTCCGTGCTGATAGGTTCCTGTCTCTTCTTGTTCAAACACAGTTCTAATCAGTTCTCTATTCCAACACACCCTGCACAGCATCCGCAATCTGGTAAACACAGCCTGTGTGTGTGTGTGTGTGTGTGTTGTGTGTGTGTGTGTGTGTGTGTGTGTGTGTGTGTGTGTGTGTGTGTGTGTGTGTGTGTGTGTGTGTGTGTGTGTGTGTGTGTGTGTGTGTTTGTGTGTGTGTGTGTGTGTATGTGAGAGAGTCACAGGGAGGTCATATAATAAGTGTACAGAGAGGAGATGAAGGTGGGGGTGTTACACAGAAATGTGGCCCGCTCAATTTTCCTGTTTCCAGGAACTGATTCTGTCACACCCAACCTGTTGATGTAATGTTCCCATGTTTTATCCCTGATGGTGAGGACTGGGATGGTGCATGTGTGTGTTTAGTTTATAATGAGGAACAGCTTCTCAGAACAAAGGGGACAGCATCGACCCGCTACTCTCCCAAATTATGGCACGTTGGGGCACATACACACACACACACCCCTCCACCACCACACCACCACCCTCTACTCTCCTCTCTCTCCTCCTACCTATTTCTTCTCCCCCCTCTCTCGTCTGTTCCTCCTTTCCTCTCCTCTCCCCTCCTACTCTCCTCTCTCCTTCAGCTATCCAATCTGTCCTCTCCTCTCTCCTTCCACCCTCTCCTCTCCTCTCCTCTCCTCTCCTCTCCTCTCCTCTCTCTACTCTCTCTACTCTCCTCTCCTCTCCTCTCCTCTCCTTCTCCTCTCCTCTCCTCTCCTCTCCTCTCCTCTCCTCTCCCTTTCTCCTCTCCTCCTCATAGTGCTTCTCTCTAAATAAGACTAGTGTTGAGATTGGGGAGAGACTAGAGAGCATAGAAATAGAATGAATAGAATGGGGTTTGAAGCTCTTACCCTGGCAATTTGACTGGTAAACTCATGGCATGGATACACTCATGGCTACACTCGTAATGGCTGCCTGGTATTGTGATGAAAACATTTCCATGGTAATGTAGAATGTTCATTCAAATGATGCTAACTGATGTGGCTCATGTGATAGAATGTATTTGTTGTAATGCCAGTTGAGTTGACTCAACAAATCACAGCACAATTCCTGCTTTTACTTCCTGGCATGGGTCTAGATTGAAGATTACATGTATTTTTTTAACCTAGGCATGGGTAGACTACAAATGGCTGCCTGTCCCACCCATAATGCTATTACTGACTTGAATGGGGACGTCTGTTCTATTCATTATATTTCTATGCTAGAGATAGTGTCACGACTTCCGCCGAAGTCGGCTCCTCTTCTTGTTCGGGCGGCGTTCGGCGGTCGACGTCATCGGCTATCTAGCCATCGCCGCTCCATTTTTCATGTATCCATTTGTTTTGTCTTGTTCCCTGCACACCTGGTTTTCATTTCCCAATCAATCCATATGCATGTATTCCTCTGTTCCCCATCATGTCTTTGTGTAGGATAGTTTGTGTTACGTGTATTTTGGAATTGTGGATATTGTTACGCACATTACTTTTTGTCTATG